>NC_054546.1:22170054-22370054 GCF_017654505.1 Polyodon spathula
CACACTCAATTAACCGTCACTGAAGTCAACATTTTATAGTGCTGGATATGCAAGTGCTGATTGTATTCTTCTATTGCTGTAACTTCAGTGCAAAACCAAAGTGTGGTTTCAGCTCCACGTCTTCATCGTCATCATCATCATTTTTAAAAAAATAAAACCTTTTCAAAAGATATTGTTTTCAAAACACCCAAGCACAAATCAAACTCTTCTTTACTTCCAGTGTCTGAATCAATCTTGTATGTTGACGTATTTCGTATTATAATATAAATTACAAGTAAGCAAGTAATACTGCAAATAAACTTTTGTATCTGTTCTAGGTCCGATTAGAAGCTGTAGCGAAAATGGCTGCAATGTCAAATAATTAAATCATTACACAATTGTAAATCAAATGCACAACCACCTAGGAAACAAAAAGCAGCCCGTTATTGTATAAAACATATGTTTCAACATTCTTATTTTTCACTTTGTTTTAGGTAAAACCAAGACTTGGTGACGTCAGACCTGAACGGACACAATCTGTTTGGTGAATGTGAACGTACTGCTTGTGCCAGTTTGTTATAAATAAAAAGATTTAACAAAACAGAAACACACTGAACAACAAAACAAAATGAACACTCAACCAAACAAGTATCGTGCTGGTATTTCCAGCACGAATAGCAATTGTTATTTTGTTTCTCTCCACTCTCTTCCATACCTCCTCACTGAACACCTAGCCCCGGGTGCATGAAACATTCATTCTTTTATACAGCTGTGCCGAGACTCAACTGCTAACCAATCATTCAACTGAATCTCAGCAGTCTGCATGCGGACTAATTGTGCACTTCCAATGCCCCCATACAAATACCCACTTTAATCACCTGTGTTACATAACCCCTGTGCACCACTACAATTATACATATAACAGACAACATAAAACACAAAATACGCACAGGGACAGGGCACCCTTCCACAGTGGGCCATAGGTAGCATGCAGCAAGTCCAGCTGCACTGAACACTCTCTCAGAAGCTGTGGAGGTAGCTGAGAACACATTATTATTGGTCTTCTTTATCTTTTCTTTTAAAAAGCCATTCAAAGTTATAATATACTGGTATTGTCCTTGTAAACAAGACTTTAAAAAACCCAGTTTTGCAGGTTTCTCACTTTAAATTGTTAAAGACAGAAGAACAAATATAAAATCTACTGCATTTCCTAGACTTGTCGAACACATTATTCCAAAATCTACGATATCAGTTATGAAGTAACATGTTATGTCCTATTTCTCTTAAATATAAAACAATTATATTTTCCAGTTTAAGATCAACTGAATGAAACTTAAAGCCTGTTACATCATGGATGGAACCCAGAGACCCAGAGAGAGGCCTTAACTGTACTATAATATTTTGTTTATTTCTTTTTTTCTTTGGGGACACCACTAACACAGAAGGGGGCTAACTAAATACATTAGTAACATGTACTGCTTACCTGTCGGACTGTCTCCTCACCCACCCTCCAACAACATTGAGATGGAACATAATACATGGATCATCAACCTTCGATGAAAATTTCCAATCGACTATTCAAATGAAAATCGATTGTTTGGCACAGCCCTAAACTGTTTGCCCTGAGTAGGGATGTCACGGTATACCGGTTTTATTGTAACCCGTGGTATAAACTGCCATGGTTTTGAAACCGCAACTATTTTTGTATTCCATGATTAGAGTTCACGCAGTTTAAGGTGATATGGGCATTTTTTTTTTTATTCACCGTTTGTCCATCGTTGAGCCACTGTGTTCACTAGAACCAATAAACGCAAACATCAAGTTCTGAAAACTGCCATGCATGAGATTATCCAAGTAAGCGATTAAATAAGTGATATCATATTTAATAAAGTCAGTAAATGAAAAACAAATACACGAAAATATCAGCAAGAACAAGGCACTGCCTTCCTATTAATTTACCAAACCAATGTAGTAACAGAAGCTATTATCTATCTCGTCAACAGAAACGCAGTAATCACACACCAATGCAGATAATTAAAAAGTTTATATTTACTAGTGTATAACTAAGTAGAAGATGCTACAGGCATTTGTATTATTTTTTAAGTTAAATGGTACTGAAAAGATGTTGCCGCCTCCTCCATTTGATAGTGTTGAAGGGATTTTGGTTTTATGTGTTCAAAAATATAATTGTATTCCATTAAAAAAAAAAATGCCGCCTAACTTTGTCATACCCACCTTAACATTTCTTCTTTCCTTTATGTTTGTTGCTGTTAAAATGTAGTCCAAAAAAATAAATAAATACATTTGCAGGTGCTATCCATCTTCTAAAATCTAATCTTCCCACTGATAATCTGGGCAGCTATAAGCCTATTTTTACGGTGTAAATTTCCAAATTTATGCGATACTCAGATTTATCTGCGAACCACACCTGATATTGACTTGGCTGTTTCTGTGCTCACCAACTGTTTTGCTGACATCATGCTCTGGATCAGTGGTCCTCAAAGTAATTTGGGCACGGGCATAGATTGATCTTGCTTGGCTGTTTGCAGGCACGCTGACATGGTGCCTTCTCGCTATATATAACAGTTTTACTGGGGCTATTCTTGGCTCACTCTAATAAGGCCAAGTCTCAGATAGTAATTGTGCGTGCTGCGCTTATTCTTTAACTAATTTACATAAAATAAGCAATGCAAAAAAAAAAAAAAAAAAAAATGCTGCATACGTACAAGCACAGCATAAGCAAGCAGTGCTGTCACCAGCTGTGGCGCTTTTGTTGGAAAACGTGTTTAAAGCTTTCTTTATTTTCCCATGCTTCGACCCGCCAGAAATGTGTTCAAGACCCATAATTTAAGAACAGCTGCAGCGGGCACAACGGCCTGGCTTCGCGGGCACGAATTTGCCCGCAGACACGACTTTGAGGACCACTGCACTCGATGAAACAGAATTTTCTGCAGCTCCACAGCGACAAGACTGAAGTGATGCTATTAGGAACACTGCATCAACTGCGGAAATCCAGTTGTCAAAACATGACCATTGACGGAGTGCTAACAGAGTTTTGTTCTAAAATGAGAAACTTGGGGGTCATTTTTGACGCTCACTTAACCTTTGAGCCGAACGTTAGGAATATTACCAAGTTGTCCTTTTTCCACCTAAAGAACATTGTTCGGCTGTGCCCTGTCTTATCGCTGTCTGCTGCAAAAAAGCTTGTTCATGTGTTTGTATCTTCCAGGCTTGACTACTGTAATGCCTTACTTACTGGGGTGTCAAAGAATACTCTTCAAAAGCTCCAGTATGTTCAGAATTCTGCAGCTAGAGTGCTGACGAGGTCTCGCTCTGGAGGTCACATAACCCCCATACTGAAATCATTACACTGGTTACCGGTCAAATACCGTATTGACTATAAAGCACTGCTGCTCACTTTTAAAGCCAATAGAGGTACCTCTCCCTCTCACATTTCTGAGTTAGTTACCACCTACACTCCTAGTCGTGCTTTGCGGTCCTCCGATGCCGGTTTTATTATGGTTGTTCCCCTGACTAAACTGCGTACAGTGGGTGGCAGGGCTTTTTCCTCCTATGCTCCTAAGCTGTGGAACACACTTCCTACTAAATCCGTGATTCCGAGTCTCTGTCTATTTTTAAATCTTGCCGCAAAACTCATTTATTTAAAAATTGTCATTCTTATGACTTCTGCTGTCATTGCATTTTTAATTCCAACTGTTTTAATATATTTTGTATGTTTTATTTATTTATTCTGTTTTCACTTTTGTTAAGCACTTTGCAATATTTATTTACGAAAGGCACTTGTGACGAAGTGCCCGCCCCTGTGTATATTATCTGTTATATGTTGCGTGTGGTGTGTTAAATGTTGGTGTATAGACATTGGTACACGGGATATAAACGGGTCTGTGTAACACGAGTGTTTAAAATGTATATTTGTATTTAGGCACGAGGATTGCACAGCACTTCACGTGCAAGTGAAAAGTAATAATATGTGAGCACGGGGAATTGCACTTTATTAATTCATGTGCAGTTGTACAGAGACTCCAATTGAATGATTGATTAGCAATCGAGTCTTGGTACAGCTGCATAAAAACAGCATGTTTTCACCCACTCAGGGTTGGGTGTGTTCGGTGAGTAGAGAACGGGATTGGAGACAGAGGTAAAGAGAAGAAGAAGAATAACAGTAATAATCGTTAAACTACTCACCGTGTTTTGTCTGTATAGTTCGTTTTGTTTGTCTTTTTATTTTGGCGACAAGTGCCGTGTCCTGTATTTTTGTATGTTACAACCTGTTTATTTCCTGTTATGTTTATTTATTAAATGCTGAGCGAAGCATTACATGCCTATTGCGCAATGTTAGATTTTTAAACATTATTGCAGACCCATTTAAATCACACATCGTGGGTCAGCTCAACAAAATCCGCCTCTCTGTTTATTTTCCTGTTTCTGGTCTGACGCCACCCACTCCGGCCATCTTTGCGACAGCGCTATATAAAATAAAGGTGATTATTATTATTATTAGTAGCAGTAGTAGTAGTAGTAGTACTAGTAGTATTAGTAGCAGTGTGTTGTATTTGTTTTAAAACTTTAAATTAGTTATTTTTCTTCTTAAAAAATGACTTGACTTGAGTGTATTTCTTTAAACAGCCATTTAAAAACAGATTACAAAAAAAACTACAATAAAGACAATAGCCGTGGTATATTTTTTGACTTATCATATTGTCAAAATTTGATACCGTGACCTCCCTAGCCCTGAGATTTTCACCTTGCTTTTTGGTTTCAAGAAACATCCAGCTTCAAGGGACAGCTTGCTGCATGGAAATTTAGACATGTATTTGCTGTTTAACAACTGCACAATTCAGAATGGCACCAGCGGAACTTGGGAGTATGCAACACCTTGCTATTGTTCTTGTTTAGTTTTTTGTATTAGATTTAAACTTGGAAAAGTACAATCACAAGTCCCAGTGCTGGACTGCACAGTCAGATTTCCATTGATTTTAGGGAGAAGAGACTTAATCATCCCAGACTCCAGAAAATAGACAGTTTCCGGATTGTAGGATATCACATCATTCACTTCAACAGGGATTTGGTCAGGACCCAAAAATCATGCCAAACTATAGAGAATACTGGTACTGTATGTAGAGTGACTGGATTAGACAGGTTTTACTGTATTAAAGTGCAATGTTTAAACGCATTGTGTTACCTTTGCCGTGTCCTTTGTTGCCTATTGTGCAATGTTAGATTTTTAAACATTATTGCAGACCCATTTAAATCACACATCATGGGTCACAAATCAACTGGGTAACACATTTCTCAACATTTACTCGGGAGCGTTCACCCAAAGGAAAAGAAATGCAGAACTCCAGATCATGCTCCCTCCTGCTGCGATATGAACAGCAGGGGATACTGCAAACAGAAACTGATGTGTTTCTTGTTAAACACTGCAGGGGGTTCTGGAACACCAACAGTAAAGCAGTATAGTATATAGTTATAGTGTGCATCTGAGTCTGGGCTATATCGACACTCTGCTTGTCTTCTCACCTCACTCAGGACCAGCATTCTCGCTAAAGCTAAAATGCGCACATTTTTCACAGTAAATGGCAACAACCTTCACACTCAGTTTACTAACATTTGCTAGTTATTATCATAAATATCAAGCTCAATCAAGACTCCAGTCTCTCGAGGTAAACAAATTATTTTGAGGCCATTCTTACAAAGCATTAACATAAGCTTATTCTCTGATTTCCCTCTAAAAATGCATGTCACATTTGTGCAGCGCTCGCTCGGGCACAAGCAAATCTATTGGTACAGGGTGGGGGAAGCAGGTATCTGGCGAGTCTGTGTCAGTGATGAGCTAGCTAGCTAACTAGCAAACATTTTCAAATGGCAGTCCTCTTACCTAACGTAGAACGGCAAAACGCACTAACACTTTGGAAGCGTATTTCTGAAAGCAAAATAAACTTAGCACCAGTATTCAAACTGAAGATGAACAAGCACAGGCACGTCTACCCAACGTTACTATGTCATATCCTGAAGAAACCAATGTATCTGCACAGTCAAGGCAGGTGCTAGACATTCCGCCAACAGAGCAACACGTAATATCAAGGCCAACGCTACAGCGTCAGCTGCCTACTATTCACGGGGAAGGAGACAGTTTGAAATTTGTCGAAAATGGACCTTATCAACCAATTACTTCATTTCCAGTGACAGCGGGATGGAAGTTCAGAAAAGAGTGGTATGTAATGTACTCTTGCTTGAGTACAGCCCAGCAGTTGATAAAGCATTTTGTTTCACATGCCGCACATTTGGTGGAGGTAGATATACAGACAAAACCTTTCGGAAGATAGGGTTTTCAAATTGGAAAAAGGCACTTGAAAAATTAAGTAATCACCAGAAATGTAATGCGAATATTTCTGCAGCAGTTAAGCTTTCTGTTTACAGAGATTCACTACAAACCGGTAGCGTTACCTCAAAAATTAACACAGAACACAGCATGCAAGTGGAGGAAAACAGACAGTACTTAAACAGTGTGCGGAAGTCTCATTTTTTGTAGTCGCACAGGTACTGCACTGTGTGGCCATGATGAATCTGTGGGATCTTCGACTAGAGGGAATTTTTTAGAATTGACAGAGCTCAGAGCAACTGACAATCCTCTCATTGAACGTTTCTTTAAAAAAAAACGAGAAAATTCCTACAGCTACGTACAGTGCAGACATCAAAATGATCTGATCTCAATAATGTCAAACCAAGTAAAAGGTGAAATTACACAGCGTGTGCGAGATGCAGGCATTTTTGCCATTATTGTCGACGAAACGCAGGACATCAGCAGACACAAGCAAGTTGCAGTGGTCGAATCGTTGACTTTGCTCCTGAAAAGCATGCTAGAAAGCCTCGATCTTGACATAGGCAAGCTTAGAGTGCAATGCTATGACGGTGCCGCGAATATGAGAGGTCTTTACAGTGGTGTTGCCATTCATATTTAGAATGACTACCCTCTTGCAATTAACGTCCACTGTTATGTGCACATTCTCAATCTTTGTATCGTGGATGTGTGTAGCAGCGTTCCAGCAATTCGGCATATGATGACAAATGTGTCCTCGCTACACACCTTTATTGAGGGGTCAGCTAAACAACATAATGTCTTTGAGTCATTACAGAAGGGAAAATTTTCAGGGCATGCTCCAACTTTGAAATCCCTCAGTGACACGAGATGGAGTTGTCGAGCTGAAGCACTTAGAAGTCTTCTCGATAATTTTAAGCAAGTTGTTGATACTTTGGCTGAAATTTCCGAAAATGAGTTGTGGAACCACGTTAGGTGACATGTGAAGCACAGAACAACTATCGAGGCCCGCAGCTTCCAAGGCAAAGGACTAGCCCACGCCAAGCCCAGTGCTGCTAGCGAAACTGAGCTTGTCCAGGAGTTCTACAGAGATACGCATTTTAAAGTACTGGATAAAACGGTAGACGTAATTAAGGAACGTTTTAAGGAGAACGACATGGAAGCTCTAATTGCGCTAAATAGCATCCTGACAACACCTACAGAATGCTACAAAATATCCAAGGAGAAATTGACAACAGAGCTAGCAGTGTTCAAAGCAATATTTAAAAAGGACAGTGGTTTGGAAAACTTTGATCAGCAAATGGCATTTCTTTAAGGAATAGAACCTTGGCCACAGCATGAGTAACATGGACAGCCTCTCTTGACTTTTCTTGATGTTGCCCATGAGCAGTGCATTGTGTGAGAGGAATTTCTCCTGTCTCCGTCATCTCAAAAATTACATGAGGAATTCCATGGGACAAGAAAGATTGGATTGGATTGGCAATGTTCAACATGGAGCGGGACGTTGCTATTGATTTGGATAGAGTGATCAATAGGTTTAATGTGATGAGCAGTTCTAGCGGGCGGCATCTTCCCCTTCATTAAGGTAAGATAGATAAGTTAATTAAATCTACCTAATGTGTTATGACAACAGGAATACGTTTTTTTGGTTTAGTGATTGCCAACATGGATGCATTTCAAAATGTATTCTCTGAATGTACTCACTGCATTGATGTTATTTGGCCAAGGGGAAAAAACACAATAACGGATTGCCAACATGGAAAGTAAATATATATATATATATATATATATATATATATATTATATATATATATATATATATATATATATATATTATATATATATAATGCTACGAGACTGTGTATATATATAAAGTTTAGACACTGTGTTATATTTCAAATTCATTATTGCTCCCCCCCCCAGATTTGGGTCTCAAATCCCACCCATGCATGACAGTGTTATGGTGCTTCAGCTAAAGTTACACGTGTGGGAAAAACACAAGCAGCAAGGAAACCTTTCCCATTTCCTAACATGCCAAGCTGTATGTGACTCTGTGGCAGATTTAACTTTTCCTAGTAGTGCGTTTGAGGCAAAACTAAACGTGTTGCATGTGGAATTTGAGCACCGTTTTTCAGATTTTTTCAAAGTAGCAATTCCACTTCCAGCTTTTTTCAAACCCATTTGCCGTAGATGTGGAAATTGCAACAGAACACATCCAGACGGAATTTATTGAAGTGCAGTGCAATAGCGCACTGAAGGCTAAGTTTGATTATGTCTCGGCTGAGCAGTTTTACCCGTTCCTTCCAGCCACATTCCCACAGCTCTGCATTCAGGCTGCACTCTTCATGTCAATGTTTGGCAGTACGTACTTCTGCGAACAGCGATTTTCAATGATGAAGATTAATAAATCCGCTCAAAGATCTTGCCTGAATGATAAGCATCTATACTCCGTGCTAAAGATAGTTTCAGCACAAAACATGAATCCCAATATTGACAAGCTTGTCTCAAGAAAAATGTGCCAGATTTCTTCAGTAAATGAGAACACACAGGTAAGATAGATAACATGTGTTTTAAATTAGTCATATATAACATACATGTATTAAAAACTGTGAATATAAACATGTGATTTCTATATCACCTATTAAAATGCATGTGTATATATAAAAGGTGTGGCCCGCGAATCAAACGTTAAATTAAGATATGGCCCTTGGTAAAATTGAGTTTGACACCCCTACTTTAAAGAGTGCTGCTCATGAACGTTACAGTTTTTAACTCGTCATATAATTGAATACTAAAATCAGTGAAGCAGTCTTCCTGCATTATGTAGAAGTACAAATATTCCAGTAAACATAAATAAAAAAAATCACAATACTCACACTGACGGTTTTTGTTTTATTTTTAAAAAAATGATCATTTCAAAACTCATCACATGCATTTTGCACTGGTAGAAATGTAATTGGCACATAAGTTGAAAATACACATTTAAGTGAATAGTAATTGAAGACATACCATGATAAGGCCAAGTCTCAGGCAGTAATTGTGCATGCTAAGCTTATTCTTTTTAAATAATTTATATAAATGATGCAATGCAAATATTTTTTAAATAGCACGTTTACACAGATAACTATGAATAAACTAAAATAAAAGCTCTGTTTCAATTTGTCAAATTTGTCAACACTACTCTGTTTTAAAGATCGCTCATCTGCAGTACAATTATTCAGAGAAAGTGGATTTGTAACTAAATCTACTAAGGTGTTTCCCTTGTCTGGTGAAACTAAAAAAAAAAATATATATATATATATATATATATATATATATATATATATATATATATATATATATATATATATATATATATATATATATATATATATAGAGAAAATTAAGTTCTAAATACTGAAATGTATTATTTTTTTATTCGGCGAAATTCAGTGCTCATCCGGCGTACTACCATCCCACAATGGAACAATCAGTAGCCCTAAAGAGGGTTACAACTGAAGACAGTGCAGGTGCCAGTGTTTTACTAGTAAAGCAATTTTATGCAGGCCACCAGTTAAGCATGCAGTCTATATCTATAAGAACAACCAACAGTGCTGCATAGGATCAGAGGATGATTCCAAATCAGAGGCAGAGCCACAACAAATGTCTTGTTTAAATTTAAAGTAAATTGTAAAATTGTTGAGATACTTGTGCTGGAACATTGTTTCAAAATTGTATAATGGAAAAAAAATACATATAAATGGTTATTGCGTGGCCGAAGGTTTCTCACTGATACTGAGAAAGGGTCAATTATCTAAAAAGCTTAGAGGGAACGCTGCTCAGGACCATCTTCCCTCACACAACAGCACATTCACCATAGTAGCACTACAAGTTTATCTTAAAGCATTCTGTGTTTATAACATTAAGAATAACTCCTATTACAATCACATGGTGTAGGAAACTGTAATCAGGTTTTTTCTCAGTGTGAATACTGAGTATTGCGTGTTCCATTGCTGGAATGTTACAGCGGATCTTCAGAAGGTTAACAAAATGTTCCCACAGAATACTGTCCACTCAGTTTCTTCAGAAATAACCAGGAAATGGGACCTTTCACCCAGTTTAATGTACTGTGTATATATATATATATATATATATATATATATATATATATATATATATATATATATATATATATATATATATATATATATAGACACACACACACACATTTTGCTCATTCACATAACCTGAATTTTGTACTGGTTTTGCTTTTTGGTCGTTGCTGAAACCCTTTATTTTCATAATTTAAAAAAAAATGTCGGCAATGAGCCAAGTGATGTCTATAAACATTATGACAGGTTTGAAGTGTCTTCATGCACTTTACTTACTATTACAGCAAGAGTCTGATTGAAAATAATTAATATTTATTAAGTTTACATATTTTAACTACCGACACTATATTTATGTTCAAATGCCATATGTAATTATTACTACATTGATAGAAAGTGGGAACAAAAAGAATTGTCCATTTTGAAAAACTGAATTTGGTATTCCTGAATTTGGTATTCCCAACAATGTTATTTCAAAATTGTATAATGCAAATATATATATATATAATATATATATATATATATATATATATATATATATAATGGGTTAATGCACGGCCAAAGGTTTCTCACTGATAATTGACCCTTTCAAAACGACAAGTTTATCAGTATCTAAAAAGCTTAGGAAGGAACGCTGCTGCCAGCAAATTCAACATGTGCTAATAGATGAGTCAATACAGATTGTTTAGTTTTATTTCATTTTGCCAAATGAAAGCTTCTTAGCTTTCCACAAACAGGAGGACAGGATCTCTAACAGAAACAATCAGTGGACAGTGCTGCTTGCAAAAAACAAAAACCCCACCTGGTATCCAAACATAAAAAAAAAAATATATATATATGTATGTGTGTGTGTGTGTGTGTGTGTGTGTGTGTAAATTGTACCAACCAAATTACCAGAATTACGTTCCAAAAGATGCAGCCCAAGGAATACCAGTCACCCATGCACACAACTAAAATATGACTGTGATACTGGTCACAGGGAAGTGAAACAGTCATGAAAGTACGAAAGAACATTTTCACAGACGGCAAGCCAGAAACACGCAGCTTCAAGATCACAGCTACTTTTTTTTTGTTTTGTTTTTTAAAAAGTAGTGGCTGTACAATCCTACTAATATTATTAATCACGTTAGTACAATCTTGTGTAACTAGAGCTGCGTTGGTCACGGAGGCATTAATATTAACATATACTAATAGCACTGTGACCACTGGCACAATTTTGCTTTACCATTCTGTAGTGGAAAGAAAACTGTTATGACAGTCAAAATAATGTAAAGTATTATGCAGTACATGAATATCTCTGCAAACCTATTCAGAATTTAGAAAATTAACAATTAAAAATTTCAATTAAATTGAAATTTTTTTCAAGTTTGGCATTTATTAAATGGGAATCAGAGTTATAGTGCAAATTAAATATAATATTTGTGTGTATTGTAAAGTCTGGTATTATATGGCAAATTTTTGCATGTTTTCATTTAAAATGCATGTCTTTTTGCCTTGCTGAAACAGTATGTTTATAACTTGTTTGTAGTATTGTTAAGTGGCTAAAGCTTTTTCCAGTGTGGCTAAAAATTATTAATTTACTTTAGCCACAGTGGCTGACTAAATGAAAGTCTTAGAGGGAATGTAGTTATGGTATAATAAAGATCAGCAACGGTGTTGGACCATATAACAGTATAATCGTAAATCTTGGAAAAACTACTCACTTCTAAATCTTTTGTGGTCATTTTTGTATTACTTTAGTATAAATACATGTTAATTTGGATTCATATGTTGTTTTTTTCTGACTATGTGAACGAAAAGACACAAAAGCGCCCATTTTCTCATTGGAAATAGTGATATTTTGAAATTTATTTTGTCCTATTTTGTTTGTGGGGAATAATAGCCATTTTCTACACTGTTGAGGCATAAGCAATTAGGAAATAACACTTACTAACCAGGAACAAAAACTGTGTTATAGTGTAATGAAATAGGTGAATATGTTCCATTTCTAACACACCCTTTTTGTGTGACAAGCAACTGTCTACCAAATACTGTGAACCAATGGAAGGACTGAAAATGATTTGTTTTCAGTACAAGGGAACGCCTATACATCGTGTTATTTAAACTCAAAGCAAGGATTCTCTCTCTAGATTCGCTCTTTCTTCAAAACATCTCATCGCTCTCAACTAAAACTCCGAAGTTCTTCAATAAAGACACAATGATTTAATCTTCAAAGCTGTCCCAGAGAAGATGGGCTCCCTCCAGAACGATGAAAGCTTTTGCCTACAGGCTACATGGAGATACTGCGCTATGCTGCTGCACAACTAACTTTCACAGAGAGGACGACCATGTTAAGAAGGATTTGTTTTAAACATTGCACCAACAGAATAAGTATTAAACTTATATTGTGTGTTTACAGATAACTGAACTAAAGCCATGATATTGATATTGTCACAATACGTAACGTGCGTCTATTCAACTAGATGCTGGAACACTGTACATGCGTACTTGGCCATTTGGAAGCTGCCGCATGTATACGTAATGCATGGCTGAACCAAACAATGCATGATAAACTATTAACACTGCTTTGCTAATGCAGAACTATATATCCAGACAGCACATCAAGGATTCATTATGAACATTTAACAATGCATTACTTTTCCTTGAATGTTTTATTTTGTTTTTAACTATGAAGCCTAACCTTTATTCTTCTTCCTTGAGAATATGAATAAATGTAATAAAAATCTGGATTGTTAGTTTTCTTTCTGTCTTATAACAAATACACATTTATGATTGATTTGAAATACTTAAATATACATAATATTAATTGTTAATCTTTTCATCATGAATCTAGGGGTAATTAAGCCAGAACCGCTAGTTCTTATTGAGGTACTGTGTTTATTATGGTTAATAATTACATTATAAGCTATAAAACAGGCATTTTCTTTAATGGCAATTGGAGAGGACACAGTTGTGACATAAATCCTCGATATAACGTAAAAATGCACGACACCTCTCAATAACAAACAGAAACCAACTCCCCCTGTACAAGCGTATGCACCGTCCTCTCTCAGTAACAGAGACCAACTCCCCCTGCACGCACTCATCTGCACCGTCCTCTCTCAGTAACAGAGACCAACTCCCCCTGCACGCACTCATCTGCACCGTCCTCTCTCAGTAACAGAGACCAACTCCCCCTGCACGCACTCATCTGCACCGTCCTCTCTCGATAACAGAGACCAACTCCCCCTGCACGCACTCATCTGCACCGTCCTCTCTCAGTAACAGAGACCAACTCCCCCTGCACGCACTCATCTGCACCGTCCTCTCTCAGTAACAGAGACCAACTCCCCCTGCACGCACTCATCTGCACCGTCCTCTCTCGATAACAGAGACCAACTCCCCCTGCACGCAATCATCTGCACCGTCCTCTCAATAACAACATTACAGCAACTGTGCTTAATAATGAATCCAACATTTTCTCATACAAATTTACATCAGATTAACAAATATAGTACCTTACAAAACATTGTCAAGTGCGTAAGTGTCTAATTAGTACGTTAGTAAGTAACAATGATAAATGCTGCTTTATAATCAAATAATGTTACTGCAGGGTGTTGTGATGTGCTGAAATATCACAATGGTGTGGGGTTAGCGGCACTGCGGCATCCTGCCATCCACAGCCGTTGTGATATTTCAGCACATTACAACACCCTGGAGTACCAGAACTATTAATTAGATCATGCAAAGAAAGGTTTGTTACATCTTCACACAGTCACACCTCAGACAGGACTTAGAAAAGTGGGAAAATCAGGTCAGAAAAACTACTAATAACTAGTTATCTATTCTATATCTATTTAGGCCTCAATACAATTTAAAAATGTATAAATAAAACACCTACAAACAGGAAGTTGCGTGTAACATGTCTCTTATTGTATAAGATGTCAGTCATCTCGTGCAGTTTGGGTGAAGCAAGCTAAGCAGTTCTGACTGCTCAAACTGTGTGACCTGATGTCTTCAGTACAAGAAGAGACACCCTACACACAATGTATTAATGTATTAAGTTTCAAATGAAAAATATTTTTATTTTTGTTAAACATTATTGGAACCGTCTTCCGGTACTGAGACAGTTCAGTCCAGAATCAACAGTCACAGTCCTAACAATGTGTGTAGGCCGACATGTGCTGTGTCACGGTGAGAATATTCAATAAAAACAAAAGTGCAGCTGCAGAAACATGCACCAGTAGCACTACTGGTTAAAAATCTACTGTTAATGTTACTCTGTGTGCCAATGTGTTTTGCCAGTGGGCTGCCAGCACCAACACATACTTGACTGGGGAGTAGCTTTGTCCAGGTCCCAGGAGGATATAACAGTATCTGTAATCAACACTGCTCTTTAATCAAAAGCATTCACATGGAGAACAATAACACTGATGATCTTTCCAAGAGGAACCATGCCTTCCTTTGTGTAACACTTCATCAGGTTCTAAATGAGTAACATTCAGCAGGGCTTCAGTACAGGAGCTCACCCTGTGGCAGATGATAGCTCAGGAAAACTCGGCCACATTTCCATCTGCACCCTGAAACTAGTACAACTCAATCTCATCTTGTTCCAGTATCAAACTAAGGCTGCAGCCAGTTCCATCTGCAGGCTACAAACCAATCTGCAACCAGACATTACAAACAAGTCCAAGATCACCTGTATGTGGCAACTGAAATTGATTTCAAAATCTCTTTCAAGCCAATCCCAGTGGCAGATGGACACTTTGTTTTACAGAGCTGAGGGGGTACAATCACTGTTTTTCTTTTTTAAATGTGTGTATTTATCATTTATTTATTTTTACAAGCCAAAATGTCAAAAGGTAACCAACCACACAATATAGTGTTAGAAAAAAAAGCATTTAAAAACATATATTTTAATTAATTATGACAAGCTGTTGATTGGCTTTCAAAGCTGTACACTAACTGGGGGAGGGTACTGTGACTGTATGAGGTCATTCCAGCTCACATTAACCAAGTTCCCTCCATTCGTTGTGGATGTTACATACACTGCATGATAGAGAAAAGGGTTACAGGAGAGCTGATATGGGATGACATCAAACCTTGCAATAATTTTAAAGCTTGTTTGAAGGGCTTTCCAACAAATAAACTGGCATACACCATAGACATAAGGAATAAAGTAACCCCACTTACTCTACCTGGGCTGCAACGATGCGTATGTCCGGACTACAGTACTGTAACAGTGACACAGAGATGTTTCTTAAACAAAACTCTGATGTGCTGGATCCACGTGTAACAGGTGCAAAATAAATAGGCACTGTTCCTTTAAATGGGTTATAAATCACTTGGGGGTTTAATAATTTCCTATTTTTATTTATATTGTATTGTTGTTGTCAACTGTATGTCATGGCAATTTCTAAAGTTAATTATTTGTTTTGTTACGTGTATAAAAACATTTAAATTATGTAATGGTCAAGATCAATTGAACATATGCGTGGCAGTAAGTCACACCAGGCTGCAGTGCAAAGGAATATACACTAGAACATGTCCTGAGGGCATCAGATGATTTTTAATGGTTAGGTTTAGGGTTAGGTATTGGGTTAGGTTTTAGGGCTGTAGTTACTTAAGGTTAGGGCTGGGGTTGGGTTAGGGACAGGGAGGGTTGTTTTTGTGGAGTTGCCGAGATGTGGAAGTGAAAGGTGGGAGTGCTTGGCAAATGTCCTAGACTCATCTGATGCCCTCAGGACATTTTCTAGTGTACATCCATTAGGCTAATTCAGGGCTTGCTATTTCCAGGTGAGGCTGCATATCTGAGTTGCTCCGTATTATTACTGTCTATTTTGTTTAGTGACTTCATAACATTTCCTAATTTTTTTTAAGCGTATTATATATTCGCTAAACCACGATGTATACTAATGCAATCCGTTTAGAAGCTCGAAGTTAACGGCTAATCAAAACACTGAATTTATCAAGTCCACATTTTCAACTTGTATGCATGCACGATTTCGATGCGTGGATTACCGCTCCGATAAATAAGTGAACCAGGCATCTGGCGAGTGTGCCTATTGAAAGCACTGTGTCACTCGTGATCTTTGCTGTTTTCAGCTTGTCGTATCAGTGAAGCACAGTGTTTCTGCGTTTTTTAGAAGTATAAATGCTCTAGTTAAACAAACAGTCATCAAAATACTCATACTTTGACGTTTTGTTTTTTACTGCGGATGCATTTTATTAACAGCAATAGCGGCTGGTTGAATATGTATTCGTCTTTGATATGTTTCTTACTTGCAATACAAAAACGAAGGAAAACACAAAAGTCAGAAAGTGCAAAGCGACATAAAGTTATACAGAGTCCCTTTGGATCATTTTAGTTAGTAATTCATTACAATTTTATCTTGAGGTTAATGTTTTTGATACTGTAAACATTTTAAACAGCACACAATTATGCTGAGCTGGGAATTAAACAGTAACGTGAAACATTTACAGTGCAGACTATTTATATTATTTATAATGACTTTTCCCAATAGAAAATGAAAGATTTCTAAATTCTACCTTTTAATTCTTTGCATCAAAGTTTTAAGAATGAAGTCTACTGTTTGGTTTTCTGTCTCAGCAATTTGTCAGTCCCAGACTTGTGTAAAATTATATATTAAATAAACGGGAGAAAAAAAGAAATGTTAACCAGATTATTCTGCCTTTTATTGAAACTGTGGTACCATTCATTGAGCGAAAATTGTAAAGGGTACTTTAGCTGAAACATCCTGACAGAAGAGGTACAGTTTCAAAAAAAGGTTGAAAACCCCTGTATTAGGTCAACAAAAGGCACAGGAAACATAGAAGGCGAGCGTGGGTACACCGAATACTAGCGTAGGGAGGAGTTAGGAGAATTCCACACACTCGTTGGTATTATAGTCGTGCTGAAAAGGGGTATTGGCTCAAGGAAGTATGAATAAAGTAAAACATAAAATACGAACATGGTAGGTATCGTTGATTACACCTTACTTAATAGGACGACAAACAATACTCCATAAAATTGTGTATACTAATTATTATTACGCTTCCAAGCCAGCCTGGGAAGCCTATTGTTATTGTTAATGTTTTTTTTTTTGTTTTTTTTGTTTTTTTTTTGCTTCCAAGCCAAAGGCTGGGAAGCCTGTTATTGCTAAGATAGATTGATTGATTTATTTGTTTATTTATTTATTTCTTCTTCCCAAAACTTTAAACTGCTGCTGCTTCGAAGCCGCGTGACTGATCAGGTTCTGTCTTGGCAGGTAACAAGCTGGATACATTGGCTGTCAGATGCTGAAAAAATGTTGACGCCGAGTCCTTGCAATTGGCGCCGTGATGCATTTTTCAATTAAAAATGTATAAATAAAACACCTACAAACAGGAAGACTTATTATCTAAATCTTTGCATATATCATCAGCATCCAAACCCGCATCAAGTTTGCGAAGCAGAAGTTTCTGCGATAAATTTTTATGTCAAAATGGCTGCCACAAACTTTAACGAAACGCGCCCTTAACAGCAAACAGCTGCTATTTGAACACCGTTTGACCAACAAACTCCAAACTTGGTAGTTATTGCCCCAGTAACAATGGGATACAAATATGTCAAGGTTATGTTTTATAAAACAAGATGGCCACCAGGTGTACATTTACGTCCGAAATTTAAAACTGCCTCAGTTGACAAACGGTTTACTTGACTAACTCCAAACTTCACAAGCATCATCCCTGGCACTGTGGCAATACAAATGATTTTTAAGAAACTTGTGTTAATCCAAAATGGCCATATGACACATTTCTTCTTGAAACCTCACAAAATAATCTTCTTTGGCACCACTGAAGTGATTGATCTGACACTTGGCATATATTGTCACCACCTAAAACCTGCTTGTAAAGCAGAAGTTGCTGTGATATAATTCAATAGTAAAATGGCTGCCAAATTTCCTTTTCCTTACTTGTATTTTCCCATAACTTTTTGATGTTATTGTTTGTTTTCCTTCAGGATATTGTCTGTGCCACAGTTTTTGCAGCCTGCTTGTTACATATGACGGAAACCTGTTACAACACGAGCACTGACACGAGACTTGGGGGTGGTGTTGAAAGGGGACTAATGATTGGAAATGTTGGGCTATAAAACAGAGTGGTTTTAGCAGCTCAGAGATGGCTTTTGACATGCAGCGGGAGCTTCCGACACTCCGTGAAGCAATAGAGAGTAGTGCCGGAGAGTTGTTTGTTTGTTTGACTGTTTTATACAAGTGTTGTCTGTTTACCCTTTTGTTTTGTACCTGAGTTCGACTCTGTTAGCTATGACTTCCGTCTCCAGTCTTGCAATAGCTGGTTTGGTACACAATTAATTTGTAACTTATTTTTTCAATATAAATCATGCCTGAGACTTGCTGTGCAGTCCTGTGTTGTATTGACCTATTTACTTGAACTAGAAAATAAGTATTTTTAAATAGAAAAAGTATTTTTTAAATGTGCAGATAGATAAATCACATTTGAAAATGTCTCCTGTAGCTATTCAAAACAAGCGCAAAGCTCTTAAGTTCAGCAGCGCTAAGGCAAACCCATTGTTTTTACTGAAAGTCAAATTGACAGCTGCGGTATTTATAGGTATAACGTATTATAGCTCCAAAAGTTTTTGCAACCCTAGGTCTAATGATGGTTTGAGATGTTTAATAGGCCCTATACAGTGGATTTGCCCCCCCCGCCCTTGGACGTTTCCACATTTTATTGTGTTACAACATGGAATCAAAATAGATTTAATTAGGAGTTTTTGCCACTGATCAACACAAAAAAGTCAAAAATAAAATCTACAAATTGTTCTAAATTAATTACAAATACAAAACAGAAAATAATTGATTGCATTCACCTTGAGTCAATATTTAGAAGAGGCACCTTTGGCAGCAATTACAGCCATGAGTCTATTTAGATAAGTCTACCAGCTTTGTACACCTGGACAATGCAATGTTTGCCCATTATTCTTTGCAGAATTGCTCAAGCTTCATCAAGTTGGATGGGAACCTTTGGTGAACAGCAATTTTCAACTCCTTCCACATATTCTCAATTGGATTGAGGTCCGGGCTTTGACTGGGCCACTCCAGGACATTGACCTTTTTGTTTTTAAGCCACTCTAGTGTGGATTTGGCTGTATGTTTGGGGTCATTGACCTGCTGGAAGATTAATCTTCTCCCAAGTCCCAGGTCTCTTGCAGACTTCAGCAGATTTTCATCCAGGATTTCTCTGTACTTTGCTGCATTCATTTTGCCCTCTATCTTCACAAGCTTTCCAGGCCCTGATGCAGAGAAGCATCCCCATAGCATAATGCTACCACCACCACGCTTCAAGGTAGGGATGGTGTTCTCAGGATGATGTGCGGTGTTAGGCTTGCACCAAACATAGCGCTTAGAGCTGAGGCCATAACTCTACTTTGGTCTCATCAGACCATAGAATCTTCTTCCACTTGGTCTCAGAGTCTCCCACATGCCTTCCGGCAAACTAGCCGAGATTTGATAGAAGTTTTTTTCAACAATGGCTTTCTTTTTGCCACTCTCCCATAAAGGCCAAATTTGTGAAGAACCCGAGCTATTGTTGCCGTATGCAGTGTCTCCCAGCTCAGCCGTGGAAGATTGTAACTCCTTTAGAGTTGCCATAGGCCTCTTGGTGGCCTACCTGACTAGTGCCCTTCTCGCTCCAATAGTTTTTGAGGATGGCCTGTCTCTAGACAGACTGTTGTGCCATATTCTCTCCATTTCTTAATAATGGACTTTACTGTGCTCCAGGGGATATTCAATGCCTTGGAAATGTTTCTATATCCTACCCGATTGGTGCTTTTGAAGAACCTTATTCCGGATTTGCTTTTAATATTCCTTTGTCTTTGTGATGTAGTTTTTGTTAGGAAATGTACTAACCAACTGTGGGACCTCCCAGAGACAGGTGTATTTAACCTGAAATCATGTGAAACACCTTAAATGCACACAGGTGGACTCCATTCAACTAATTTGTGACTTCTAAAGACAACTGGTTGCACCAGAGCTTATTTAGGTGTGTCATAGCAAAGGGGGTGAATACTTATGCAATCGGTTATTTTATGTTTTATATTTGCAATTAATTTAGAACAATTTGTAGATTTTATTTTTCACTTTGACATTGTGGACTTTTTTGTGTTGATCAGAGGCAAAAACTCCTAATTAAATCCATTTTGATTCCATGTTGTAACACAATAAAATGTGGAAAAGTCCAAGGGGGGTGAATACTTTTGACAGCCCCTGTATATTTAGGAAAAGTAAAAAACAAAAAAAGCAGAGGTGCCTAGCTGCTCTATGGGTTAGGCGCCTACAGTCTCAATCAAGTTACAGTCACAAAAATCAAGTGACTGTAAAAAAATAAATAAATAAATAATTGTTTTTCAAGACAAAAAAAATAAACCCCCCTCGCTTTTCTGGCAGTGGTTAAGCATTGAGGTATATGCCTTTGTTGCCAAGTTCGTTATTTACCAACCACAGAAAATACAAATAAAATCCACGTTAACAGCCAAGGAAACAGAAAACACAAAACGGTAGTCTTAAACAACATATAGTGCAAACCTTTTCTAAGCAATTTTTTCATGACTTTTACAATACTTTTTCCAGGCCTGGAAATCGCCGTTTTAAAATCCCATGTCGAACCCGTCATTATTTTTACCCCCCTACCATTCTGTCCTTTCGCCTGCAAGTCCAGTGTGCCTAACACATTAACGGAACATAAACAAATAATCTCAGAACAACACAGATGCTGTATAACCTGCTAAAATAAACATTACAGCAAGGCTGAGCTCTTTTTGCGGAGTGACATTTGCATGGTGAATTCTCAGACGGCTTTTGAATAGTGTTACTGCTACTGCTTGCCTTAGAGTTTTCTTTGCTCTGTTCTCTGACTAAATAAATACCACAGTATTTGCCAATTTGTAATTCTTAGTGACTGATGAAAAAAAGATTGTTGAGTGACTTAAATTCTGTTTCAGTTGTATGTTAACATTTTTATGTGCATAAACACTGATAAGATAATTGTTACTATTAAGACGTAGTAATATTAATAGGTCAGGTAAGTAAGTTGGTCTATGATGTCATAGCCGTGCGGTAAGACAATTATTACCGCATGATCATGTGATCTTGTTCAGTCAATCAAAGCACTTAATTTATTCAAGCCATTTTATAAAATAATACATAAAATAACACCAGTTAGGTGATGATGTTTAATACAGCCCTGATTGGCCAGGAACGTCCTTGAGCAGGAAAAAAAATCGCTCTGAAAGCAATCGAAACGATAGCTACCGTTATTGTTACTGTTGTCGTGCGAGAGCTATAAAGCGTGCACCACACGTCTGTGATTAAATAACAGACAATAATTCTCAAATTATTATTATTTTTTTTTTTGTAATTAATTTTGTTTATATCACTCCGTGCTTGCTATTTTCATATCCCTAAGCTGGCTTTGTCAGACCAATAAAACGAGACCAGATCCGAGAAACCCAAATCCAGTGTACTTTGTATGGGGCCTGCAGTGCGAGAAGGGGTCACACACAAAGTTAAAAAATAAAAAGTGGAATGCACAGTACAGAAAACAAAGGGTTACACACAGCCGTAGCACTTCGACAAACTGCAGACACACACCAACTGTCAAAAATAGCTTTCAGCATCAGGTCCTTTTTATGCATTCGGGTTTGAATATTGGTTCCGATATTCTGACGGCAGAATAAAAACAGAAGTATACAAAAGAACATGAAATAAAAAAAGTTGCCTAACACAATCGATACACAATTCATTTGCCCGATTTAGCAATGAAGCAGCAGTGACAGACTGGCATTGCAGTACCGCGCTACCAGGAAGTGTGTATAGTTAACGATCAGTACGGTGTCACTGTTCACGTTCCAGTTACTTTTTAATTATTGCAAAACTGTTACATCTCTCAGCAAACATAATGATGTATCAACAATAAACAAGTGTAACGGTGTGCAACGGTCTCAGATATTATCAAAGCATATCTTGAATTTTAACACAATGTTAAAATAAATACCAGCTTACCGTGAGAAAAGTTGCCGTTCTCATTTTTGCAATAGCCACATTTGTATCCATCCTCTCCCCCGAAATACTCCACTATGGAATAAGTACTACTTGCTGCCATCTTCACTCACTATAGCTTCTCTAGCTCTGAACATACAGGGAATGTCTGTGAAAGCGCATGTGCCTTCCCACAATGCACCGCACGCAGGCTCCTTGCAGACCATAGAGTTTGGAATATTTGCTAGCTGACTCTTCTCCGATGCAGTCGTGTGCTTCCTATTCATATATCGTATAGGCCGCCTAACGATTAGTAGTCCATATGTTTTTAATAAAGGCTTACCTTTTAAGGCTAATATAAAATAACACCAGTGATAGAATGTATTTTTTAAAAATCTCTATCACTGCAATTGAATCAAGTAATTTACAGAGACAATTTTAAGGGATCAACAATTATAACAACAACAACAAAAAATAGTTGGATGTTGCTTTTTTTAATCATGTCAATATAGTTAAACTGCACGATTTTCATATAAGAATTTGCACAGGTAGTATATTTATTTTACAGTATTTTTCTTTTAGTCCAGCTGAATAAAGTAATTTGCAGAGCTTATCTTTGGTGATCATGAGTTGTTTTTTTTTTTGTTGTTTGTTTGTTTTTTGTTGTTGTTTTTTTAAACGTATTGGATTTTTTTTTTTTTTTTTTAATACAGGTATTATCAACTGGTAGTTATTCGTAAGAAATGCAATGTTATCAATTAGTCACAAGCTGGCGCTAAATCATAGTGTTTATGCAACTTGAAATGGGAAAAAAAAATCCTCGACTGCTATTCTGTCACAAGTACGATCTTTATGGTGGATGTTCGCCATGCTTTTTGGGGGCAGAACACTTTATGCACAAAGGTTCACCTCAGTGGTATCGCTGAATTCGTGTACTTTGCAGTTTTTATAGTAGTTATATAGCATGTAAAATTGCAATTGTTATACTTAAACTAACACCTGTATTAAACAGTCAGTTTCGCTGTATCCTGTTTCCCTGTGAAAAATTTAGTCGTAGCACTCAGGTTTCGGTTTGCACCAAGAAGTGATCATGTTCATATATTCCGTATTTTTCATTAAAATATTACACGATGTAACATTATGCATTTATTTGTCAGATTCAGATGTATACACATTTTAACAATAACAGTATTCCTGCAATGCAAGTTCAAGTCAATTTACTTACCAAATGAAACTTTGCCGTCGTCGAAGCCACAGTATCCACATCGGTAACCACTTTTCAATCCTTTGTACTCTATTATTGAATACATTGTGTCTCGTGAAATATCACTGATGATTCTTACATGTTGTTCACAGAAAGCAAGTTGTTACATGGGTTGGTAAGGCAGACTGCAGGTGAATGAGAAATCGCGCCCACCAGTGCGTTTATTTACAAGTGTGCAGCGTGGGACTGAGAAGTGACAGCGGGTGGTGATCCAGTAGCTGTTTGTGATCTCACTAATTTGCCGCGTTGCCTGTATAGTCCTGTAAATTGTATAGCTTTGTAGTGGCAGACTCTGCAATCTGGTGGCAATGTAGTGTCCCCCCTGCAGCTAAAACAACACATTATTTAGATAACTAACTGGAATGCAAACAAGCAGGCAAGTAGTTTCAAATGAGCTTGTTATTTTTTACTGTTCCGTTACACGATCATGGTGTTTCCAGTCTTTCTCGTATTGTGATTGCTCAGATGGTGTAATGACAGGCAATTGATGCGCAGACTTTAACACTTTAAAAAAAAAAAACGTAGTTGAGTAATCATAAAAATGTCACCTAAAACAACTTCATATTTGTAGGTTATTTGCTGTGTTACAAAGATTGTTTCAAGTTTAAACACATAATTCATGAACATTTAATTTGTTTATTTCAATTTAACAAAACAAATGAAAACAATATAACATACTCTTAAATTGTAAGGTCTTCACAAACGTTTCATGATTTTACACTTTTTTTTTTTTTTTTTTAAATATAAATCTGCCTCCATTGCTGTAATACAAGTTGAGCCATCAGCATCATGAAAGTGATTCCCATGATCTACAGTACAGTCCATTGCAGATGTGTGGAGAAGTGACACAGGACAGACAGGCACCTCTTTATATTCCCAGATATTGCCACTCTTATTGATATGTTTGCATTGACCAATGTGCTCTGTTTGAAGGGTGGGATTATTGTTGTTTTTTCACGGTGTAATGGACTGGAGAGGATCAGTGTGCCTGGGATCTTGTCACATCTGTTTTAGAACTTATTATTATTATTATTATTATTATTATTATTTATTATTATTATTATTATTATTTTGCATATTTTTGCTGTGAAACAGGGCAGCCCAACCCAACCAATAACAAGAGTGCATAAGAGATACCTGCATGTCAAATCAAACATCACACTGCATAGTTGAAATGTCACTTAACTAGGCAAAACATTAGGGCTGTGCCAAAAGTTTTTTTTTTTTTTTTTTTTTTTTGTAATTATTTTTTGTTTATTTAGCAGACGCCTTTATCTAAGGCAACTTACAGAGACTAGGGTGTGTGAACTATACATCAGCTGCAGAGTCACTTACAACAACATCTCACCCAAAAGTCCGAGCAAAAGGAAATTAAGTGACTTGCTCAGGGTCACACAATGAGTCATTGCGTGAGCCGGGATTTGAACCGGTGACCCGCTTAGTGGAGGTGATAGTCAAGAGGAAGGCTGTCTTCATAGACAGGTAAATCAGCTCTATGGCGTGTAAGGGCTCAAACAGGGCCTTCCTGAGAGCCTCTAAACAGTGGTCCTCAAAGTCATTCCCGCGGGCAAATTCGTGCCCGTTAAGCCAGGCCATCGTGCCCGCGGCAGCTGTTTTTAAATTATGGGTCGTAGCGTGGCAAAATAAATAAAGCTTTAAACACATTTTCCAGCAAAAGCACCACAGCAGTCTGTCGACAGTGCTGCTCACTTATGCTGTGTTTGTACGTACTCTGCGATACAATCAACCAATTGAATATCTGCATTGTCTCTGCGGTAGCCCAATCATAACTTAGCTGGGTGGGACATAAACTTTGTCTGATTCAGGTGCAGGTACCGACTGTAAATTTAACCAATAGGAGAGTCAAATATCTTCCAAGTTTTATGCAGCTGTCCAATCATAAGCAAGCAGAGGTCGTTCACGGTATTCTGCATGAAAATTGAAGGCGAGTGAATAGCCAATGGAAAATGAAAGATCTGACAGCTGTCCAATCATTCGTGTGCAGAGGCGGGGTGTTAATATGCTCAGTAAAGCACAGAATTTCGTTGACTGTTATTGAGAAAAATAATACATTTTAGTATTTAGGATTTCATTTTCTATCTCTATACATTTTTTTATTTCACCAGACAAGGGAAATACTGTGTATATTTAGTTACGAATACACTTTCTCTGAATAATTGTACTGCAGATGAACGATCTTTAAAACAGAGTTGACAAATTTGTCAAATTGAAACAAAGCGAGACGCTATCTGCATTCTTTTATTTTAGTTTATTTACGGTTATCTGTGTAAACATGCTATTTAAAAAATATTTGCATTGCGTATTTTATGTAAAGTGTTTAAAGAATAAGTGCAGCACGAACAATTACTATCTGAGATTTGGCCTTATAAGAGTGAGCCAAGAATAACCCCACTAAAACTCTTAAAGAAATATGTATATATATATATATATATATATATATATATATATATATATATATATATATATATATATATATATATATATATATATATATACACACACACACACAGCTCTGGAAAAAATTAAGAGACCACTGCAAAATTATCAGTTTCTCTGGTTTTACTATTTATAGGTATGTGTTTGGGTAAAATGAACATTTTTGTTTTATTCTATAAACTACTGACAACAGTTCTCCCAAATTCCAAGTAAAAATATTGTCATTTAGAACATTTATTTGCAGAAAATGACAACTGGTCAAAATAACAAAAAAGATGCAGTGTTGTCAGACCTCGAATAATGCAAAGAAAATAAGTTCATATTCATTTTTAAACAACACAATACTAATGTTTTAACTTAGGAATAGTTCAGAAATCAATATTTGGTGGAATAACCCTGATTTTCAATCACAGCTTTCATGCGTCTTGGCATGCTCGCCACCAGTCTTTCACATTGATGTTGGGTGACTCAGGGCGAGGAGTCACCGCCTGTGTCCAGAAAACAGACTTGCATGGTTCTGCCACTGGCGTCCAGGGGACCTGCAGAAAATCTGCAGCACATCTCACGAGAGCCGAGACTGAGCTGGACAACGGGTTGGAACTGGCCTCTGAGGCCGCTATAGAAAGTGTATCCTTCTGTTCCAGCTGAGGTGACCATAGGGGAGGTGGGGTATGGTAATTGTGGCTGCAGTGGACCCTGGACAAGGGCGTGGGCAGCTGGTGCTTGCTTAGTCAAGAGCACTAGGACCTGCACCATCTGGGCCTTGAGGTCCATAATGTCCCTCGCCTGCTTAGAACGCTTCACCCCTCTCACCTGTGGAGATGGGGAGCAATTGCGGGCGGCCTGCACATTGGCAATGTCCAACAGGGAGTCCTCGGACATATCGTCTGGGGCACCCAGCTGCTGACGGTCCGGCCATGGAGGACGTGGAGCTCGCCCTCCTGGCTCTCACAGACACTACATGCCACGTCCCTCTCGAGGGCCACGGTGCCATGAGGAACGCCCAAGCACTGCACACCGATGGTATGTTTGTCCTTCTGCAGGATGACGCCGTTGCAGGTGATACCTTAATGGGACCCCGACATGGGCCTGATTTTGTGCATTAGCACTGAAGCACTGCTCACACTGCGTTGAACACTAGTAAATGTTAACGTACTGTATAAGTCACTAGCATTGCAGCAGTGGTATAACACTGCATATTGTGTGCCGAGCACCCTGGGCACCCTGTGCACTGCGTACCGTGCAGTCAGTAAGCTATACTCTAGGATGAGCAGTGGCTATGCAATGAGCGCAACGTGCACCTCGTGCACTGCTTGCACCATGCGTCCCAAGCGCCATGAGCACTGAGTACTGTATATTACATGCACTGCGTACCATGAAGCACTGTGCGTAATCACACTAGAGTGGTAGAGCTACTAGCACGTGTGCACTAGGAGCACTGTACATACCGAGCACTGCATACAGAAGTGTGCCACGTACCATGCAGCGCTATTTTCCACTACTGTTGAGGTGCTGGCACCGTGTGTTGCTTACTCTAAGCACCTGTGCACCGAGATAGAGATGGGAGAGAGAGTACACATCTGTACAAGGCCCAACTCACCGCAGAGGCGGGCCTGTAGCCGGCAGAACTACTCGACAGCAGGGATGCGGCAAGGCCTAGCCCCGTGGAGGAGAACGCAGCTGGAAAGGTAACTCGACAGCGGGGATACAGTAAAGCCTAGCCCTGAGGATACCACAGGCTATGCGTGCGGTGCGGTACTGCAGCACCGAGGAGGTTGCTATGCAAGGTACTTACCCTAACCAC
The DNA here is from genome assembly GCF_017654505.1 of Polyodon spathula. Taxonomy (NCBI): domain Eukaryota; kingdom Metazoa; phylum Chordata; class Actinopteri; order Acipenseriformes; family Polyodontidae; genus Polyodon; species Polyodon spathula. The sequence goes on from NC_054546.1 coordinate 22,198,004, forward strand.
GTGATCAACCCACACACCTGGTCAGCATGTAGCATGTACCTGGGGGGGGACGCAGGACCGAAGACGCAGTGGGCGAGTTTAGCAGACAGCAAAACACGGAAAGATAGCAAAGGGAGAGAGAGTACACCATTCATACAAGGCCCGACTGACTGCAGTGGCGGGTCTGTGGCCGGTACGACTACTCGACAGTGCGGACGCAGCAAGGCCTAGCCCCATGGAGGAGAGCGCAGCTGGAAGGGTCACTCGACAACATGGATAAGGCAAAGCCTAGCCCCGAGGAGGACATGTGTACTCTCACAAAGAATAGACAGTCATTCGCAGATGACTGCACAGAATCGCTCACATACGACAGACAGATATAAAGAGTGGCCTACCACGCAAGCGGGGAGGCCGTTGAAAGACAGAAAGGCAAAAAGGACTCAGTCTTTTAAGTTGTTGATTCCAGGAAACCGGCAAGCCGGATTTCAGCACGAATGCAAGGGAAATACAACCGACTCGACATCTTAAGAGATCTTACCATACCGTCTTGAGATGGAAAAGAGGAGGATCTCCCTGTGAGTGACGGTTTTATTCCCTCGGTGGGCGGGACCAAGTGCGTCATCCCAGGAAGGGAACTTTAGGCACCTCTGGTATAGAGAGCTCAGCAATACCTACCCGAGGGGCAGGAATATCCCATATCTATCTGGTGGTGTTCGTCTTCGAATTGAAAGGAACTACTCCTGCCCTAGAGGATACTAAGTACGAGAATAAGTTAGTCTAACTCTTTCTATAGACTAATGATTTATAGTACCGTACTAAGTGGAACAAATGTGAAAACCCCCAAAATGTATTGACAACCTTTGTAACTGAACAGTTCATAATCATAAATCCATACTGTGTACCTGTATTTTACATATGACAGACATATTTACTTGCATATTATTTTTTTATATAAGGGATATCATTCCTGGCATTGCAATATATTTGTGTAGTGTTGGAATGAGTTTCGTGACATTATAACAATACAGCAAACAATACTCCTACATTGATCAAATCAGTTCCACAGTGGAAAAATGATCCAGTGGCAAAATATTACAATTACGATTGAAATGATTTATTACAAATATTGTGAAATATACGATTGAAATGATTTATTACAAATATCATGAAATAATTGAGAATATATTTAAAGCTGTACAGTAATTATGTATTACCCACATGGAACAGAATTGCAATATTTAATATATGAGTAATATATTTTTAAGTTATATATAACAAGCTATATGTATACTTGTGTCAACTACATCATAGATGTTCGAGGTTTTTTTTTTTTTTTTAGTTGCCAATTAGTTTTTTAGTTATTTTCTCCCAAATTTAGTAGTGTTCAATTATTTTGTTTAGCTCAGCTCACAGCTACCACCCCTGCGCTGACTCAGGAGGGGCGAAGACGAACACACGCTGTCCTCCGAAGCACCTGCTTTTTTTACACACTGCAGACGCACCATGCAGCCAACCAGAGCTGCAGCGTCGGAGGACAAAGGAGCCCTGGGCAGCTTATAGGCAAGCCTGCAGGCGCCCGGCCAGACCACAGGGCTTGCTAGTGCGCTGTAGGCCGAGGACACCCTGGCCGACCTAACCCTCCCATCCTCGGCAAAGGAAAAGCCTGGTACCGAACCAGCTACATCCAGACTATAGGGCACATCCTGCACTCTACGCGAGTGCTTTTACTGGATGTGCCACTCGGGAGCCCTGGATGTTTGAGGCTTTTGAAGGGAAATGTTAAAACTTGTCGGTGCTAGAGAAATAACTAGAGATCTGTGTTTTTCGCAAATACAAAATAGCATGAAATAAAACGAAAAGCAACATATAAAATGAAATGCTAATATAAACCAACATAAAACTAAAAATCACAAAGCAAGCAGAATGACATTTTTAAATTGGGAGGTGTGATGAGTCAAAGGGATTTCGGTCTGTGATTCAGCCTCCCGACAGTAGATGGCATCAAACCAACTCGGGACTTACCAAGAGCTCGTGACCATGGCAAAAGTCATCTTTTTGAGGGGCGGCACCTTGGTGAGGGGCGGAAGTACGAGTATGTAAATTCCAGCCACTGGAGTCAAGTGAAGGATAAGGATACGTGTCAGTTGGGGATTGGTGTTCCACTGACTACAGAGGCGGGACATTACATACTAAAGGGAACGTACTACTGTGTTCGGGGTGGGTCCGAAAGTAAAATAGGCGGAGTAACGGGTGTTGCTGCGGGATTTTTTTTGAAAACACTAAGATTTCTTTTGTATTTTTTTGTTTATGTATGGTTTGCCACGAAGACGATTAAAGACGAGTTCTCACGGTCTGTTTTGGATTTCACCCCTGCACTCCTTCCCTCACACCATTTTGTTTTCTTTTGTTATTTAATTATTTTGTTGTGTATAGATAATAAAAGTAAATTATTTTATTTCTGTACACATAAATTACTGTCTGGACATTCCATTTAATACACTCTCGCCTCACAGGAGGTTTATGCAAAAATATTTTAAATAAATACTTGCAATCGTAGGCCATTACCATAGACACGGTCTGACTTATGCAGATTTATAATTTGGAGCAGGTAATTTGTGATTTAAAAGTGTGATGGGAGAGAAGAGACATTTGTTTAGAAAATGCATAAACCACACATAACTATTCAACAATATTGTAAAGGGGATTCTGCAGCTGACAGTGACAAAATAAGGAAGTGCAGATTTTTCAACTGTCAGCTAGAACGGGAGTCAAAAGATACAATTGTGAAGCATCTTTAGCTGTTTATTCCTTTTGTGGAAAATATGGCTTGTATTTTGTATTAGTATGATATTGTTTGTGTTATTTCAAGACCTGCTGTTTTGGTTTTGAATGGATTTGAACTAATGAATCTTCTTTGATAGTATGTAAACACCGAGAAACCCCAAGCTTGTTGTATACTGCTTCAGAACATTAGGATTAAAATACAAATCCTATCGTCGTTTTTTTTTTTTTTTTTTTTTTTTTTTTAAATGGGTAGATTACAATTATTATGACAGACTTAACAGGAGCTTGTGTGGTGACGTCACATATTAAATGCAGAGACACTATCTGGTGAGTGAAGTGCTGCCGCACAGATTTATTACATACCACACGTTCATACGTTTTTATCTGGATAGGGCACTTTAACCCCATCCAGACTGTAAACAATCATAACAAAACATCATCTCTTTACACACTAAACAATACGTTTTAATAATAATAATAATAATAATAATAATAATAATAATAATAATAATCCAGTACACACAGGGGTGGGATGTACCCAGTGGCACAGCCCCACTATAGTAAGGCATTGTAAATATATATATATATATATATATATATATATATATATATATATATATATATATATATATATATATATATATTTTGTCTTATTGTATTTTTATAGAGGGCATGGGCAGTATTTACTGTAAATAGGCAATTGTTAAAAAGAGTGGGGGATTGTACATTACCATTACTGCTGCTAATGGGAAATTTTGGTAACTAAATTATTTTTCTGTGCGAGGTCTATTTATGTCAAAATGTAAAAAAACTAGTCTACTAAAAAATATGTATGTTAAAACATATTGGGTCATTTACAACAAACTTGTCGAGTTAGTATGGAGCTGTGTACTAAGTTGAGTACCAGCTAGTACGGTACTATCTCAGGATAATCCCCAGTTGCTTACTAACTTAATACCAATTGCAAAGAACAAAGAAGCGCAACGTAGTTGGGAACTGTGGCAGGGTGGTCGCAGCGTGCAGGTGCGTGGTGATGTCATGGGCCAGGAAAAAGCGAGACAATATACAGATGTGGGTTTTTGGTGAAGCTGAGCGCTTCCTTGCGATCAGCATTTAATAAGTAACAAAACAGAAAATAAAAAGATTGAAACAAAAAACACAGGACACAGCACTTTACGCCAAAAATAAAGAGATAAACAAAACGAGTAGACACTAACAAAACAGGGTGGACGAATGCTACATGAAACAAGTACACTGCTGGTGCTTCTAACAGTCGTAGCAATTTATCTTATGTTATACTCTCTCTCTCTCTCGCTCCCTCTCTCTGAGGATTGTGGGAGGGGCTGCTGCAAGTAGGGTTTGCGAGCTGTGTGAGAGCGGTAGTGGTGAGCTGTGTGAGAGCGGTAGTGGTGAGTGGTGTGAGAGCGGTAGTGGTGAGCTGTGTGAGAGCGGTAGTGGGGAGCTGTGTGAGAGCGGTAGTGGTGAGCTGTGTGAGAGCGGTAGTGCTGAGCTGTGTGAGAGCGGCAGTGCTGAGCTGTGTGAGAGCGGTAGTGGGGAGCTGTGTGAGAGCGGTAGTGGTGAGTGGTGTGAGAGCGGTAGTGGTGAGCTGTGTGAGAGCGGTAGTGGTGAGCTGTGTGAGAGCGGTAGTGGGGAGCTGTGTGAGAGCGGTAGTGGTGAGCTGTGTGAGAGCGGTAGTGGTGAGCGGTGTGAGAGCGGTAGTGGTGAGCTGTGTGAGAGCGGTAGTGGTGAGCTGTGTGAGAGCGGTAGTGGTGAGCTGTGTGAGAGCGGTAGTGGTGAGCTGTGTGAGAGCGGTAGTGGTGAGCTGTGTGAGAGCGGTAGTGGTGAGCTGTGTGAGAGCGGTAGTGGTGAGCTGTGTGAGAGCGGTAGTGGTGAGCTGTGTGAGAGCGGTAGTGGTGAGCTGTGTGAGAGCGGTAGTGGTGAGCTGTGTGAGAGCGGTAGTGGTGAGCTGTGTGAGAGCGGTAGTGGTGAGCTGTGTGAGAGCGGTAGTGGTGAGCTGTGTGAGAGCGGTAGTGCTGAGCTGTGTGAGAGCGGTAGTGGTGAGCTGTGTGAGAGCGGTAGTGGTGAGCTGTGTGAGAGCGGTAGTGGTGAGCTGTGTGAGAGCGGTAGTGGTGAGCTGTGTGAGAGCGGTAGTGGTGAGCTGTGTGAGAGCGGTAGTGCTGAGCTGTGTGAGAGCGGTAGTGGTGAGCTGTGTGAGAGCGGTAGTGGTGAGCTGTGTGAGAGCGGTAGTGCTGAGCTTTCCAAGGCTATCGCTAATCGCCTAAAGACCAACATTGGATCAGTGGTGCACACAGACCAGTCATACTGTGTGTCCGAGGGATTGATTTTTGATCATTTGTTTTTATTAAGAGATCTTTTTAATGTATCCAAAGTCTATAATGTTGATTTTGGTGTAGTTTCGCTTGATCAGGAAAAAGCTTTTGCTGGAGTTGACCATGAGTATCTATTTCGTTTTTTAAAAGCTTTTGGTTTTGGCTGTTTTTTTTTCCTTCTTTTATAAGACTCCTTTATCACAATGTTTTTAGCATTGTGAAGATTAATAACGGTCTGACTGTCCCCTTCCCTGTGCAGAGGGGGATATGGCATGGCTGCACCCTGTCATGGATGCTCTATGCCCTCTCTATAGAACCCCTGCTACTCCAGCTGAGGGGGAACCTGCCTGGACTGGCAGTACCAGCTGCGCCCAATGCAACCCCTATCAAGCTCTCCGCATATGCTGACGATCTCAGCGTGTTTGTCACGACCGAGACGTCGCTGTGCTGGAGTCATGCATTAGAATGTACGAAAAGGCAACCTCAGCACAAGTAAACTGGGCAAAAAGCGAAACTTTTCTTATTGGCAGCTGGCAGGGTACCCTCCATCCATTACTGCCTTCATTTTTAAGCTGGAACAAAATTGGATTCAAACTTTTAGGTATTTATTTTGGGAATGAACAGTTCATGCAGCAGAATTGGGTGGGGATGCTGCAGAGCTGGCAGTGGCTCCTCTCTCGGCTCTCCTTCAGAGGTAGGGTCCTCATCATTAACAATCTTGTCGCCTCCATGCTTTGGCATAAGCTGGTGTGCCTGGATCCTCCCCTGGTTTTGTTAAATGAGATACATAGATGCCTCGTGCAGTTTTTTTGGAGCGGGCATCACAGGCACCGCCCGACTGTTTTGTATCTCCCCCGTGAGGAGGGAGGGCAGGGGCTCATTGAGATCCCTAGCAGGATGGCGGCATTTAGGCTGCAGGCTGCCCAGAGGCTGTTGTACACCCCACAGCTGAACTGGAGAGATCTGGCATTTTGTTTATTGCAGAAGGCAGGGAAGCTGGGTTTTGACAGACATTTGTTTTTAATATCTCATGATTGTTTTAATGATGCAGGGCTGGAGGGTTTTTATAAGAATCTGTTAAATGCTTGGAGACTCTTAAAGATCACAAGGTCAGAAGAATCACAGAGCACACAGTGGGTTTTTGAAGATCCCCTGTTTTTTAACCCCATTTTTAAATGTGAGGCTTTTAGCTCTGCTTTTTTTTTATCCACTTTGTTTCTTAAAGCCGGTTTTACTAAACTGTGGCATTTGATTGATTTTAACCTTTTTAGTTGGAAAGCCAGCAGGGTTTTAACCCCTGCACTGTATATTAGATCAGAGCGTTTAATGGAGAAGGAGCTGAGTGATCTCCAGGCATCCCTCTGCCCGGCACTCTCCCAGTTTCTGAGCAGATTTCTGGAGGAGCACATGGCCCCAGAGTTTCCCCTTCAGTGACAGTGGAGGAGGAGGAGGAGGAGGAGGAGGAGGAAGAGCCGGTTGGAAAGCGCAGGTCACTGAGGTGGCTTTCCACACAATTGAGAAAAAGACTCTTATGAAATCTGTGTGAAAATCAGACATTTTAATAAGTTGAAAGACTTGGTGGACACTAAGTGGAGGGCTCACCTTGGTGTCCCTGTTGATGAAGTTCCTGTCTGGAGGATGCTGTATAAGCTTCACTTGCCTAAGCACTCCGGAGACCTGCAGTGGAGAGTGCTGCATGGCATTATAGCCACAAATAGATATCTGAGCCGGGGGTCAGTGGAGTGGAGCCGGGGGTCAGTGTCCAGTGCCCCTTCTGTCCTGCAGAGGAGACCATTTTCAACCGGTTTGTGGATTTCCCTCTGCTGCAGCCTTTCTTTTTGTTTTTAGAGAGCCTGCTGGTTTCCTTGGGGGTTATTTTTAGTAAAAATGTTTTTGTTTTTAGTGTGAAGTATCATTTTGCACTGAGGGATAGGTGCTCATTGGTTATCTTTGTCCTTGGTCAGATGAAATCAGCTATTTTAAAAAAAAAATAAAAAATTTTAGCCACTGGTTTTATAAATCCTGTCAGTATTTTTAGGATCCTGTTGGTCTCCAGGATGGAGTTTGCCTATTTTAAAATGGTGCATGACCTGGACAGTTTTGAGAGACGTTGATGCACTGGGGAGGGTGTGTGTGCCATGAGCGAGGAGGGGCAGCTTGTTCTGCTCATGTGAGAAACACTCTGAAAGACTGAGATCCAACTGAACTGGAATTTTTGAAAATGGAATGAGAAATGTTAGATCTGTTTTGTTTTGTGTTTTGCACCAGTGTTTTTTTTTTGTTTTGTTTTGTTTTGGCTTCTTATTTTGCATTTTACTTTATAGAATAAAGTGATTTTAAAAGTTAAAGTCTCTCTCTCTCACTCTCTCTCTCTCTCTCTCTCTCAAACACACATCCCCGAGTGAGTGCAAACATACTGCTATTATGCATCGGTACCGAGACTCAATTACTAATCAATCATTCAATTGGAGTCTTGGTACAACTGCACGTGAATTAATAAAAGTGCAATTCCCCGTGCTCACCTATTATTACATTTTACCTGCACGTCAAGTGCTGTACAATCTCCGTACCTAAATACAAATATACATTTTAAACACTTGTGCTCATAACCCCTTTTATATCCCTTGTACCAATGACTATACACCAACATTAACACACTACATACAACATAAAACACAAATAAATAGCACAAGGGCGGGCACTTTGCCACAGGGACTAGTTGATCTCCAGCTTTAGTACAGTACTAAGGATTGTGGTTTGTTTTGGTGTGCTTCCAAACAGGAACTGAAGAGGGAAGGGGCTCAAAATCTGAGCGATTAGTACAAATTATATTTAAAAAATGTGTTTTTTCGTAAAGGTTGTTTTTTTTTTTTTTAGGGGATAGGTTTTTCAAAACTTTTCTGGATAACACTGATCCAGATTTTGTTTTCGAATATTTTGTGTTTTTTTTATCTGGATCGTTTTTATCTTTTTTTTCAGAAAATGTTATTGCTGGATTACTTGTATCCACATTACAAGTAAGTATGCTTACGAAATTCAGTTTATTTTTAAAGGAATCTTGATTACAAAACGTTAGTTTACCTACCGTAAACCTGGTTCCCTGAAAGAGAAGATGGCCACCAAACATCGTTTATGGGATATACTCCTGCCTGTTGGTAGGTGTCACTGAGCTCTTACTATCAAAGCTGCCAATAGACCCCCCTTCCCCCGATGACCTCCTCGGTCCTGCCTACCGAGGGGATAAAAACGTCATGCTGGGAAGGATCAACCTCTTTTCGCGACTTGACCTCGCAGTTGGTGGCCATCTACTCTTTCAGGGAACCAGGTTTACGGTAGGTAAACTAACGATCCCTTTGAATTCGAAGATGCCCACCAAACATCGTTTATGGGAAAACGAATACTAGAGCCGTTGCGAGGGAGGGAAGAACGGCAGCACACGAGGGACGCCTCAGCCCTGCCTGAGCAAAGGTCAGCGGTGTGAGTGTGCAACCTCAAGGACCCTTGTGCCCATTGAAAGCAATGAAGGATCTATCACATTAAGGTGAAATAACCTTGAAAAAGTATGTGGCGTAGCCCAGCTAGCCGCATTACAAATCTCAGCCATGGAGGCACCTCTAAAGAGGGCCCATGACGTAGCCACACCTCTCGTGGAATGTGCGGCTATGCAGCCAGCACCATCATACGCAGTCGAGACTGTGTCTGCAATCCGATGCGACAGTCGCTGCTTCAAACAGGGCTGTCCCAGGGTCTGTGTCCCGTGGCAGACAAAGAGCTGGTCACAATGACTCAATGCTCTTGTCCTATCCACACAGCATCTCAATGTGTCGTCACCGCTGAGGTGAAGAGATTGACCTGCGCCTTCCCGAACCGTTCCCAAATGCGCTCCACCACCTGAGGGTGGAGCCGCCACTCCGACAGGTGTGCACCCTCCCTCAAGAGGAGGTCCGCCGCCCAATTGTCCACACCCGAGACATGTGTCGCCCAAAGGGACAGCAAGTTCCTTTGGGCCCAAGTCAAAATCCTGAAGGTGAGGCGATGCAACCCCGGATACCCTGGTGGTTGACATACGCCACCACTGATGTGTTGTCCGTGCAGATCAACACATATTTGTTGCGCACCACAGGAAGGAAGCACTAGAGAGCAAGGAGAACCGCCTGCAGCTTCAGCATATTGGTATTCAGCGGCCCGACCAGGACCCGCTGACTCCTCTGCCTGTGCAGACCACGCCACAACCCGAGTTGGAGGTGTCTGTCGTCACTACCTGGTGGTTGGAAACCACTCCCATTTGGACCCCCTGGCGCAGGTGAGAGGTCGTCCTCCACCAGCACAGGGCCGCAGAGCACACAAGACACACTGTCAGCCGACGGTGTCTGTCAAGCTTGGGATGCAGGTGAAACGCATCGAGCCACGTTTGCAGCGGGCGCTTGCGCAGTAAGCCCAGCTCGATGGCTGATATTGTTACAGCCATCAGTCCTAGTAGTTTCAGGCACAAGACAAGGGGCACCCTCGATCCGTGTTGAAACAGGGAGAGTTGGTGCTGGAGAGCTGATACTCGCACGTCCGACAGGTATGTGCGTCTTGTTCTCTACCTGCCGGGGTGCCTTGCGTTCTCGGTGGGAGCGCAGCAGCAATTCCTCAACCGCTAGTCCAAAATAATGGTCAGGGGAGGTAGGGGCTGCTTTTGAAGGAAGGAGCCACTTTCCCATGAGGCTGTGACATAATCGCATCATGGTCCTCCTCGGCAAAGCTGAAATCTGGTTCTGTAACATCAGGTGCGACCACCGGTACAGGCGGGGTCATCTTACGCATAACGTATGCCAGAGTGGAGCACAGGCTCAAGGAGCTGCAGCGTGTTACGCAGGAATAAAAGTGTACTGCTTTTTTTTTTTTTTTTTTTAACTGCAAAGGCAGTAATAGGAAAAAATGCAGGGTTATAAACACAGCCATTCAGCTATGGGAGAAACACATTCACCATGCCAGGCGGGTAACCAAGTGCACCAAGTAGGCGGGCTAAAATAAGCCTCTCAGTGGTAGAGGAATTAAGCTACAAGACAGTAAAGAAAAACACACACACACACACACACACACAGCAAATTGTGAGAGTAAAATAGCAGTCACCACGGCAACGCGAGCAACTGTTTTTTTTTTTTTTTTTTAAATAAGGCCCCTAGTAGGCGGGCTGAAACAAGCCGGCAGATTCAACTCAACAGGAATCCACGTGGAGGAATCACGCTTATTATTTACTTATTTCTAATTGCAAGGCAGTAAAGAAATGGCAACGCCGGTAACTGATTTTGTCTTGTTTTCCCAGCCCACAGAGTATGCGGGCAGAAACAAGCCGGCGTATGCAACGCAATATTATTGCAGGGTGCAGCACAGCTGGGTCCAGATGGAAATCATACTACGTTTTCTTTTTAAACTGCAAGGCAGAAAAGAAAAACACATATACACCAACACAACAGCAAGGTTGTGAGGGTAAAACAGCAGTCACCACGGCAGCGCGTGTAACTGAAACAAGCTGAAACAAGCCTCAACAGCGGAGCTAGCAGACCTGGGTCCCGGTGAAAGAATCACACTTGTATTATTTTTATTTCTAAACTGAAAAACAGTGAAATAAAACCACACATACACACACACACACAACAGCAAGTTGTGAGGGTATACAACAGACACCATGGCAACGCGGGTGAACTTAAATTTTTAAGCGCACCGAGAGGGGGGGCTGAGGCAGTCCAGCAGAGTCAATGCCACAGCGGGGAACGGCAGAGCCAGGGTCCGGTAGAGGATCTCTTTTTCTTTTTAAACTGCAATAGCAGAGTAAAACACAAAACAGCGAGCGCTGTAAGGTTTTAAGCAGACTGCAATCGCAAAGCGATGTAGGCTGTTACACAGCAAAAGCGTAAAACACAGCGTAGTGGCTGGACAGGGGTGTCTAGCCTGGACTACGTGAAGTCACACGACTGGGGCAGTGCGTAGCCTAAAGCGGAGTGGAGCACTGTCTACAGACAGAGGGCAAGAAGGCACTGAGCTGTTGCAGTAGGTCTGAGGCAGTGGCCAAGCACAGTGTGCACTGCGTCCACCGTTTGACCTGAGCGCCATGTGTAGAGTACCATGCAGCACTGCGTTCCCACACTAGCGTTGTACAGAGTACCCCGAGTACCGTGTGTACCGTGTGCCCCATGTGCACCGAGTACTGTGCACCAAGTACCATGCAGCCTCGTACCTGTACTGGGTACTATGTGTTAATGAGCACCATGCACACCGTGGTATCGAAGTATCATGGGCCAAACATGCACCGCTGTATTTAAAAAACACTGTGGGCAGCTATGCAACCATGCCTACCCTAACCGCGTGGTCACACACCTGGACAGCGCGTAGCATACAACAGAGGGACACAAGGGCCGCAGCCACGGTGGGCAATTGACAGCAATGCAGAAAAATACACAATACAATAATACAGTACAGTACAGATGGGGGAAAGCACAGTGTCTGTTTGATTGTAAGGCCCAACACATGTTGTGGTGGTATCCAATGCAGCCGGCAAGAGATTTCTCCACTCAACAACATCTAGGAGCTACTGATTCCGTGTAAGCGGCAAGCCAACTTTCAGCACGAAGTGCAAGGGAACCAGCAGCAAGCGCAACACTGCACTTTTTAAGTAATAAAAAGGACTCAGTGCAACACAGATGGTCTTACCTTACCAGCTTCGGAAGCGAAAAGAGGTCGATCATTCCCTACATGAAGACTGGTTTATGGTGTGTGTGCTCACTTTTACACGAAGACTGGTTTATGGTGGTGTGCACTATTATATGAAGACTGGTTTATGGTGTGTGTGCGTGTGTTTGTGCACTGTTACATGAAGACTGGTTTATTGTGAGTGTGTCTGCGCACAGTTACGTGAAGAAAGGTTTATGGTGTGTGTGTGTGCACTGTTATATGAAGACTGGTTTATGGTTGCTTGTACCGTTACATGAAGACTGGTTTATGGTGAGTGCGCATTGTTACATTAAGACTGGTTTATGGTGTGTGTACACTGTTACATGAAGACTTGTTTATGGTGTGTGTGTGTGTGTGCACTGTTATATGAAGATTGTTTTATGGTGTGTGTGTGCGTGCACTGTTACATGAAGACTGGTTTATGGTGCTTGTGTGTGTGCGCGTGTGTGTGCATTATTACATGAAGACTGGTTTATGGTTTGTGTACGTGCACTGATACACGAAGACTGGTTCATGGTGTGTGTGTGTGCTTGTGTGTGTGCACTGTTACATGAAGACTGGTTTATGGTGTGTGTGTGTGTGTGTATGTTTGCACTGTTACATGAAGACTGGTTTATGGTGTGTGTGTGTAATATTACATGAATACTGGTTTAAGGTGTGTGTCTGTGTGTACTGTTACATGAAGACTGGTTTATGGTGTGTGTGCTATGTTACATGAAGACTGGTTTATGGTGTGTGTGTGCACTGTTACATGAAGACTGGTTTATTGTGAGTGTGTCTGCGCACAGTTACGTGAAGAAAGGTTTATGGTGTGTGTGTGTGTGTGTGCACTGTTATATGAAGACTGGTTTATGGTTGTTTGTACCGTTACATGAAGACTGGTTTATGGTGAGTGTGCATTGTTACATTAAGACTGGTTTATGGTGTGTGTACACTGTTACATGAAGACTTGTTTATGGTGTGTGTGTGTGTGTGCACTGTTATATGAAGATTGTTTTATAGTGTGTGTGTGCGTGCACTGTTACATGAAGACTGGTTTATGGTGCTTGTGTGTGTGTGCGCGTGTGTGTGCATTGTTACATGAAGACTGGTTTATGGTTTGTGTGTGTGTGCACTGATACATGAAGACTGGTTTATGGTGTGTGTGTGTGTATGTTTGCACTGTTACATGAAGACTGGTTTATGGTGTGTGTGTGTACTATTACATGAAGACTGGTTTAAGGTGTGTGTCTGTGTGTACTGTTACATGAAGACTGGTTTATGGTGAGTGTGCATTGTTACATGAAGACTGGTTTATGGTGTGTGTGTGTGTGCACTGTTATATGAAGATTGTTTTATGGTGTGTGTGTGTGCGTGCACTGCTACATGAAGACTGGTTTATGGTGTGTGTGCATTATTACATGAAGACTGGTTTATGGTGTGTGTAGACTGTTACATGAAGACTGGTTTATGGTGTGTGTGTGCGTGCGTGTGCACTTTACATGAAGACTGGTTTATTGTGAGTGTGTGTGTGTGTATGTGTACGCACTTTTACATGATGACTGGTTTATGGTGTGTGTGTCTGCGCACTGTTACATGAAGAAAGGTTTATGGTGTGTGTTTGTGCACTGTTACATGAAGAAAGGTTTATGGTGTGTGTGTGTATGTGTGTGCACTGTTATATGAAGACTGGTTTATGGTGTGTGTGTGCGTGCACTGTTACATGAAGACTGGTTTATGGTGCGTGTGTGTGTGTGCGCGTGTGTGTGCATTGTTACATGAAGACTGGTTTATGGTTTGTGTGTGCGTGCACTGATACATGAAGACTGGTTCATGGTGTGTGTGTGTGTTTGTGTGTGTGCGCTGTTACATGAAGACTGGTTTATGGTGTGTGTGTATGTTTGCACTGTTACATGAAGACTGGTTTATAGTGTTTGTGTGTACTATTACATGAAGACTGGTTTAAGGTGTGTGTCTGTGTGTACTGTTACATGAAGACTGGTTTGGTGAGTGTGCATTGTTATATTAAGACTGGATTATGGTGTGTGCACACTGTTACATGAAGACTTGTTTATGGTGTGTGTGTGCACTGTTATATGAAGATTGTTTTATGGTGTGTGTGTGCGTGCACTGTTACATGAAGACTGGTTTATGGTATGTGTGTGCGCACTGTTACATGAAGACTGGTTTATGCTGTCTGTGTGTACTGTTACATGAAGACTGGTTTATAGTGTGTGTGCACTGTTACATAAAGACTGGTTTATGGTGTGTGTGCACTGTTACATGAAGACTGGTTTATGGCGAGTATCTGTGTGTTATCACTGTTACATGAAGACTGGTTTATGGTGTGTGTGTGTGAGCGCATTGTTACATAAAGACTGGTGTATGGTGTGTGTGTGTTCTTATGCACTGTTACATGAAGACTGATTTATGTTGTATGTGCACTGTTACATGAAGACTGGTTTATGGGGTGTGTGTGCACTGATATATTAGGAGTGGTTTATGGTGTGTGACTGTTACATGAAGATTGGTTTATGGTGTGTATGTGTGCACACAGCTACATGAAGACTGGTTCATTTTGTGTGTGTGTGTGTGTGTGTGTGTGTGTGTGTGTGTGTTTGTCCACACTGTTACATGAAGACTGGTTTATGGTGTTTGTGTGCAGTTACATGAAGAGTGGGTTATGGTATGGTCCTGTGTGTACATCTACAGCTCTCGGTCGCTGTAATTTCTTGTCCACCATCTTGAAGGTGGCCCAACTTTTATCAAAGGGAAGGATTAAACAATACCCTTTTTATAAAATGTACCGCATTCCTTCGAATGTAAACCTCAAATTTCACACCCTCAACTTGAGGAAAAAATAAAACAAAAAAAATATGCATTTACAAAGTTACAACCTAAAATTACGCATATGGAGGCAGTTTACGGAAGTTTGCTGTCACACAGAGCATTATAAGTATGTGTTGCTTCTTATTTCCAGTTGTGATTAATCACATCTGTTTTTTTTCCCAGTTTGTGAACGGTGGTATTGCTTGGCATGTCAAAAAACACGGGGGTCTGATCATCTAATCAGCATTTTTGATCTGTTCAAGCTGGTACTGTTTGCTGAAATGCTGAAATTGTAAAAGCTTCTCTTCGAATTCCTCAGAAAGCTAAGGATGCTTCTTCAAATATGGCTGCTTGTATGTCATGGATGATTCGAGATCAGGCAGTAACATTTTGGTTTGTCTTTTCTCTGCAGTAAGTCACGTTGCTGCTCGTGTATTCAGGAAGTGGTGTCTGTTCATCTTTTCTCAGCAGTCATGTTACTGTTTGCGTACTTGGGTACTCACTTCTTTTGTTGGCCATTTTAATAATACATGCATCACTATACTGTGCTCGACTTCAAAGCTTTTGAGAAGCAAAAAACGTTTAAAAAGCGTGCCTTAAATTCAAAGGAATACAGTAACTTGTTTAACCTTTTTTTAACAAAGCAAGTACCGTAGAACCTCAGTTATGTACACCTTGGGAATGGAGGTTGTTCCCAAGTCTGAAATGTTTGTAACTGAAAAATTAATTTAATGGTTTTACGAAATGTGGACACCTGCTATCTACACCCTCAATCTGGCAAATACAAGGATACAGTACAGTAATACAATACTCATATTGTTATGGTTCTAAAGTCTTTAAAACAGTACTATGAATGGAACAAAGGGTACATTTAAGTTACTACTGAAATAGTAAATATTGAAATAGTAACTAGCAAAAACACATATTTAAACATCCATGAAAACCTGGGTTAACAGCGCATGTTTTCAAAAAAATGCATTCCTGCAGCTTACCTCCTTCAGCTTGAAAAAAAACCAAACCTGTACTTTGTTTAAAACTAAAATGTTCCTTTCTGGATACATTTGATGGTACAGTAATTTTGACCAGTAGAAAGTGGGGTGTTTGGTAGACTAGTCAGTTCGTAACTTTCGTGTTCGTAACTCCTGGGGTCTACCATAAAATACACACACAAATCTATCGTGACACTGTCACAATTTATTTATTTATTTTTAATATTAAAAATTAACAAAAAAAACCCCTTTTTTAGGGCACTTGAAATTGCAAACAAAACCAGACAGTCCCACCAGAATGACGCGATTCCACAATTGCAGAAAAAAAAACGCTGAATTTTGTATGCATACCAGAAAACCTGAAAAGTCATTAATTGTTCTTCAGTACAACCTACTATTGCTGTAAGGGGCAACAGGGTAGCACTGTGGCAGGCTGGCGAGTGGATAGAGGCCCAGAGACAGTCTGTAGTTCAAAAAAATAATTATTTTATTATAAATACACAAAAATAAAAGGGCACAAGGGCCAAAACAAAGCGATTTAAACACAAAAAGAAAGACAAAAAGCAAAACTAACAAAAATAACAATTTCCAGGATGGGCAATGGCAACTTATATATGCTGTACAGCCTCAAATAAGTAAAATTATAAAAAAGGCTTGGATAAATTAAATGCTGTGATTGACTAAATCTGATCAGATGACCATGCAGAAAGAATTATCTTCTGGACGGCAGCTAGGGACGAATCACCTCTGATAACCAATCCATTTCCTAGGATTTGTTTTCCTTAAACCTCAAAATCTCTATCTCTTCGACCACGGTTGAAGTACCAAATTCCACCAGACTGCAGGATCTAAAATCGGGGTGGAGACTGGTTGCGTTGAAGCTTAAAAGTTTCTTCCTTCTAGGGAATTGAGCAAACACAGAACAGCAATGCACGGTGTCCACAAGGGTGATGTAGTACCCAAAATGATGGATGAAAAAGGTATACTTGCCATTGAAAAATACACAGAGCTTTAAGACAAAGACAAACACAATTATCAAAAGTTACAAAGATGAAAGATAATATATGGGAGTTCATTTCGAAGGAACTGGAAAACCTGGTATGATGATTTACTGCCACAAATGCAGAAGTACCATCAGTAAAGACACTAATTTCCACATCATGTTGTCAAATACGTACCAGTCATTATCATAGATTTGTCAATGGACGTTTTTAATAGTTTTAGTTAATCTTACAAATCCTGTACAAAAACAAACAAAACAAACTGACAAACCCTTCAGATTTACTAAATAGAAGGCCTTGCATTTAGCTAGTTTTGTAACAGTCATATTTTTACATTTCACCAAAAAAATTGCAAATTGCATTAAGGTGAAAGTACCTTGATAAAACTGGGTCTGCAATTTCTGAAAAAAACAGATCAAAACGATCCAAATAAAAGTGATCTCAAACACAAAATGTAAAATTACAAAATCCTGATCACTTTGATCCAAATTACAAGTTTTGAAATACCGGCCCCAGAACATCAGGTTTGGATATAGGGGGTTGTGCATTACAATAGCAACCACTGTAATAACTTCCTATACACAAATTCCCAGGAACTTCTCCCCTGCCACATTACGCTGACAGAGATCTCATCACAGACAGAACTTTAAATAGCCACAACCAAGCTGTCAATCTTTAGCAGTTGGAGGAGGTAGGATTAAGGGCTCCGTGATTTCAAAGATTTCAATAATTTGCTTGCTGAAAAAACTGCAAAAAAAATTATATATATATATATATATATATATATATATATATATATATATATATATATATATATATATATATATATATATATATATATTGAATCACTTAAGTTTATAGCATATGCAACTATTCATAAAAAAGTTAAAAAACATTGGGTTGTTATCATAACCCTGGTTCTCTGAAATAGAAATATTAACCATCACTAATGGGTTATTCCCCTTTAAGAACCCAAGAACTGAAGCACGTATGCCAACAAACTCTTGTGAGAGTGCATGAAGCAGTTGCCCTGACAAAAGCACACTGCGGCCATTTGCAAATTCTCTTTTACTTTTGAGTCTCTTGGCTCCGCAGCGACTGCAATATTTCTAATTTCAGGAGAACCAGGGTTATGATAATAACCTAACGTTCTCTTACAAATACGAAATATGAACCATCACTAATGGGTAAGTATACCCAATATGTCGTGAGGACAGGCGCAAGACTCCTCTGAGCTAATGTCACTAACTATCCTAAGGTAACCAGGTTACCCACCAATCAATCTGTGGTTGAGGGGATGGCCTCCGAAGCAGCCCTCAGGACCCGTGATCCAAATCCAGGATACAGTGGATCCACGATGTTGTCGCCCATACCGCTGCATTGCATATGTCTGCGACAGATGCGCCCTGGAACATCGCCCAAGAAGTGGCCTGCCCCCTAGTGGAATGGCCAGTTATCTTCTTCGGCAGGGGCAACTTGGAAAGTTGATAGGCCATCTTCACGGTCTCCATCAGCCATCGAGATAGGCGCTGTTTGGACAGAGCCTGCCCTTGGGACTGAGAGCCGTAGCAAACAAACAGTTGCTCCGCTTGGTGCCAACTTTTTGTCCTCTCCACATAGTATGCCAGTGTCTTCACCGGGCACAGTGTGTGGAGCATCCTGTCTCTGTCAGATTGGAAAGGGGGAGGGTGAAAGGCCTCCAACTCCACAGACTGATTGACATGAAAAACCTCAATTGTCTTCGGTAAAATCGCAGGGTTGGTCCGGAGTGTCACTCGTGACTTCCCTTGTGCAAAAAACAAACACGCTTTAGCCACGGATAGGGCCTGTAGCTCACTTCCTCGCTTTGCGGAAGTGACCGCTAGATGAAACAGGTAGATGAATCGCTTGGAGTGAGAGGCGGTGGGTGTGCCCAGAGCAGAAGCCTGGTGACCAATCTGTTAAGACGGGGCGACCTCGTACTACCTTGGTGGTTTATAAAGCTCTGCCTAACCGGAATGGGTCTAGACAGGCCGACATGCTTGTCACCCTGTCGACCGACAGAGCAGGCTCCAACTTGTTTTTCGCATGATTCGCTTTCAGACTTAGTCTGAAGAGGAGATCTGTGATGCATTGAGTGTGTTGTCATGCCTGACCTGGCGATTCTGCACAAATGAGCCAGTCGTCCAGGTAGCTTTGAACTCTGATACCCTCGAGTCTCAGAGTGGCCAGAATAGCGTCCATGCATTTCGTAAAAACGCGTGGCACCAGGGACAGGCCGAACGGCAGTACATGAAACCCGTAGCCTTTTCCTTGAAAGGTGAACCGAAGGTACTTCTGGTGCCCTAGTTTTATGGCAATGTGGAAGTAGGCGTCCTGCAAGTCCACTGTCGTGAACCAGTCACCTGGCCCGATGGACTGCGACAGCCGTTGCAGGGTCAACATCTTGGACCGCCTAAGACTCAGGTGCAGGTTGACCCGTCTGAGATCGAGGATCAGTCTGAAGCCGCCGTCTCATTTGGGCACCAGAAAGTATTTTGAGTAGAACCATGTCGGAGGCTGGTAAGATGCGAATAGCCTGCTTGTGCAGGAGGGTTTTTAGCTCCTGAGCCAGTGAGTCATTGGCTCGGGGGTCCTTGACCAGCGTATGGACCATGCCCTGTAAGGTCCTTGGCTAAATTGTAAGGAGTACCACTGACGTATAGTGGTGAGCGCCCTCAGTCCGACGTACCAGCAACTGCTGGAGGATCCCGTGGACCGACCCTGGGGCTGCCACTGTGGCAGGGGTGGTGGTCTCTGATACCACTCCTTCTTAGGTGGTGGTACAGGCTTAAGGGCAAAGTCATCGAACAACTTCGTTGCTTCCCTTGCCGCCTTGGACCAAAGCAACATATCATCCACCGCAGGGCCAAAAGTATGCCCTGGTGTAATGGGCACATCAAGCAGAGAAGCCTTATTACCATCCATCAGCCTGGCTTGAGAAAGCCACTGCTGACGGCATGCTGCTATCAATGCTGCCATACTCCGCCCTGTTGCTTGACTCAGGAGCTTCGCCAGCTGTAACAACATGTGAGATTAACTGCATCTCACCCGTCTAATCAGGGGCGAGTCCCACCTCAGCAGTGGAGCTCCAAATGTGGCTCTAGCAAGCCACCAGGCCCGTATTGTAGTTGCCCAAACACGCAACGAAGGAGTCAGCGGAGTAGGTTTTCTTTAGAAGGACCTCCGTGACCCTACACTGCTTGTTCAGGCAAGCGGCATCCTTGCACAGCAACGCCAGGTTCGCTGGCTGCACCAAGGCTGATATGGTCGATCCCACTAGGTGGAACTGGACCAGTTCCATCTTATCCCCCTCATGCACCCTATAGGTCATACCGAGCTAGGGGTCGCAGGGGTTGTGGCCGGGTGTTGCCATGACGAGGTAAGCACCTGCCAAAAATCCAGGTGGATGGGCGGGCTTCAGATGGAATCTCCTTACTCTCGTCAAACACTGAGCACCTTTCAGCCTATGCGCTTGGCCATGGCACCTTAATTGCATCATTGGCTCGACACATCAAGGGTATTAACTCGCTAGGTAATGGAGGTAGAGGCAGTGAATCCGATGCCGCTTGTTCCTCCAATACAAACCCCTCTTGCTCCACTGCTTCTTCCGCAAGGACAGAGAGAGCATCCTCCATTTCCTCCCCCACCAACCCAAATGAGGGGGGAGTGAGTCACTGTGTGTGACGGAATAGGTGCTTGTGACGCCATAGGTGCAGCAAGACTGCTCCTGCAACAACTAGGTCAGGGTTGACTGCTGTTGCTGAAACATCTTACACATATTACGCCAGAGGTCCAATGACCTGGAAGGAGAAGAAGCAGGAGAGGAAGGAGGACGAGGAAGAGGAAGTGGGGCTTCTCTTGTGTCCCTTCCTAGAGGTAGGCTCCCTGGAGCTACGTGCCCTGCCACTGCGCTCCGCAGAATAGGGCCTCTGGCTATGTTCCTTGGAACGGCGCTCCCTACGGCAGTCGGAACTGCGGTCTCTACTGCTACCAGTCACCACAGGAGGTAGTTGCGCAGGAGCGATGGAGTGATTACTTGACTGGCGTATTCATACCGAGTGTGAATACTATAAGTGAAAAAGGCTCGGTACCGACCTGGTACCGATCGCTAGTACCGTAACGTCAGTTTTTTTTTTTTTTTTTAACGAGACGTCGGTACGGGACGTTAATACTCACCTGACAGCCCCGGTACCGAGGTATACCGCCGGTACCGAGAGACTAGGTACCGCACTCGTATATAGTCGGTACCGAGTACCTACTCTAAGGTTGCGTCCACTCTGGTACCGAGGTACAAAGAAGACGACGTCAACCTTGAGCTAAAGCACAACAATAGCAAGGCAATCCCACAAAAGTAGGAGATCTCACGAAAAGATGCATGCCAACTAACTACAGTCAAGAAGACTGCGTAACTGTAGAACGAGCAGTATGAATATTACACTCAGTCACAGTTAAAGGTTATCTCCAGCTGAAGATAGCCTCTGTACTACAGCCATAATACACAGTAGAGATTATCGACCGAAGGAAAAAACATTGTTATAAGACAGAAACCTGCAAAAAACTGTTTAATAAGACACAAATCGAGTAACTAAAAACTTAGCTCAGATGCTTTCACACAGTGAAAAAGGAAAAGAGAATTTGCAAATGGGTGCAGTGTGCTTTTGTCGGGGCAACTCGCACTGTGTCATGCACTCTCGCGAGAGTTTGTTGTCATACATGCTTCAGTTCTTAGGTTCTTAAAGGGGAATAACCTAAAGTGATGGTTCATATTTCGTATTTGTAAGAGAACTGACAATTCTTTTCTCACCCGCCATTCCTTTGGACTTATGGACACTATACACTGGTTTCTTCCCTGGGCGTTCCCACTCGGCTCTGCGTTCACATCGGTCGGTACTGTAAATAAAGAACAATGCACTTTAGTCAAAGCAAAAGTTTCATCTGAAATTGGTTGAGCAAAAATGTCAGCTGACAGAGAACTTTTGCAGGCAGTCTCAACGAGAGAGGCCAAGGATTGGATGAGCTGAATGGCTCCCACAGGTTAACCTTGGAGGTTGCAGGCAGGGGCAAAGTACAAACTTCCACTGTTACTGCCTGTGCTATTCCTACCATGTGAACAGATACAAGCATCATACTGTCAAGTGCTGACAAACTAGGTGCACACAATCTGCCTTTGTGTGTCATACAGTGCTATTCCAACTTAACCCATTTGGAGATATTAACACTTGAACCGCCACAGCAGTCATTTTGACGGTCTGAGGTTTTCAAAATTAAATTACTCTGTGTGTCTGAAAGTTTGAAGTTTGTCCATTTATGACTTTTCCTAAATACAAGTATTAAATACCTTAACGGTGTTTGAAAGGCAGGATCACGAAAATAAGGAAGTTATAATCCCACCCACCTAGAACCACCAAATCAGTCATTTTGACCGTCTTTTACAATACAAGTTTTTATTTTGATATATATATATATATATATATATATATATATATATATATATATATACACACACACACACACACACACACACATATATATGACCCTATTTTACAAAACAAGTTTTTATTTTGAATATATATATTCAAAATATAGAGATCTTGAAGCTAGCCACAGCACTTCAGCAGAACCATTTCGATAAGGCTGCGGCAGCTAATCATAGGTTTAGTGCTGCACACACAAGAGAAAACTTGCTACTTTCTTTCTAAATTAAAAAATAATTTTGTTTATTCATTTTTGTATGTCCATATACCTGTTGTACACTAGTTTCTTTTGAAATGTTTATTTCTTTATTACATATTTTCATTTTTTGACTTAGTGCTTTATATGTGGTAAGTAAGAAAATAAACCCTTTTATGTTTAATTGTTATTTTAAATATGGCATTTCGGATGTGCACGTTTGATATGACATGCTTTAATAAAACTTTTGTCTTTCATTTAAACATCGATCGAAAATGTAACCATTATAATGACTGCTGGCGGCGGTTTTAGGTATGAGTATAACTATGGCAGTTCTAGTGGGAAGTTGACAAATATATTAATGTTAAAAATGCTATCCAGGAATGACTGAAAAATCAAGAACGAGACAAGTAAAATAAGGGTCTTTTCAGAATTGTCTTCTGCACTAATCTTGGATTGCTGTATTTTATGCAAGTTATTCAAAGACGTAGGGTTAAACCATTGAGCTGGAACTGAAACTGCCTCGTATTTTCTTTCTTTCTGCCTGCCTCCTCCTAAAGAATTGCATTTAGGACCACACAAGCTCAGGATAGCTGTATTAGAATTTTTTTTTACCGATTATTGGAAGTTTGTCCCGGTCCATTTCTATCTTGGCAAGGCCATCCTGAAAGAAATACATGTTTGTAAGTACAGGTACTGCAGTTCAGACAACGGACATTGTAAAATTGTGCCATTATTATTATTTACAATTCTAAAACGAGTAAGAAACAACTCAAGACTACTCAAGCCACAGTATCAAATGTCTTAGTTGTTTATTTGTGGTTTGGTAATGTTATTGGGTGTCTTATTTACTTTACGCTAATAACGTTCTGGAGTTAACAGCTTTGAGAATCTAGCCCATTATATCTTAACCTAGTTTCATCAAAATTCAACAAGCTAAATTAATGTTAAAATGTTTTTTGGATTGCACAGTATACAAAATTGTATACAAGAACATACTTAACTATCTTCATACATACTTACCCGAACAAGAAAGGACACATGGAAAATGTTTTCTACAGTACGTGCAAAGGAATTCGGATCAATGACAAAATCAAAGTAGGATATTGGATTGCGTGCTGAAACAATGTAAAAATAGCAGGAGTCAGAGACGTGTTTTTAGGTAGCTGTTTACAATTATTTTCTGAACACAGGCACAAATAATTTGCTTATTAACTACTGAAAGGACTTGGAATATTTAAGCAACATATGAAGCTACTTAAATATTCAAAATACTCTATTCCTGATCACTGATTAAATCAACATTAAAGAATTAAAAAAACACCTGGAAATATACAGCTATGGCCAAAGGTTACGCATCACCCTACAGAATCACCCTTAGACTTTGGTGATATCATTTTGTAGTTTCTTGATTACATGATGTTAAATATAGTTTATATATACAGTGCTCCCTCGCTAGAAAGCAGGTCTAGGGGGACACACAATATGAGCGTTGTAACCAAAGATCGTTATAAATTGTGGAGGGGGTGGTGGGCGCCGTGGGACACAACATACAAGTGACAAATAGAAAATAAAATAACTACCTCTCTAGAATGCACATATAGTGAAGCAAAAATGTAACTTTCCGTGAATTAACCATGCATAAAGCATCACGTAATCAACACTATTTTTTACCAAAAAAAAAAAAAAAAAAAGGTAACATTCCCACTCGTGGGTCATTTTAATTCGCAGTTTTTAAACAGCCTGGCTAAATGGCGGTCGGGAGTTCAGTTCGAAGCAACAGACAAGCAAACCAAGTGCGAGAAGGAGAGCAGGTAGGGAGAATGGAAGAGAGAACGGGCTCGCCCCAGGTTCGGCTACCGGAGCGGGGCTGAAGCGAAGCTGAAGCATTTTGTCTCCTGGAGAAAGCCACAGCTCCTCTTGAAGCAAAAATGTCAAAACATAACCACGTAATAGGCCTAACATTTATTTACTTATAAAACACCTGCTGAATAAGATGTTTGTGTTATAAAGTGCCAGGACCACTTTTCTTCAGTTCAGATACTGTACTCAAAAGGGAGAGACAGAAACAGAAGTTAGACTGAGAAGTTGTTTACAGTTTGAACAACACCGTTACTGTATTTACTGAAGAACTACTGCATGAATCACTAGTATAGGGAATTGGGGGACATGCTGTAGAAGTATTATAACCAAGAGCCTTATAGCAAGGGAGCACTGTGTGTAATTCTCATTCTCTCTCTCTCGCCATGAGAACTGTTGTTTGTGCAAATAGAATTAAAGGTTACATAAGGACCTTTTTTATTGTATTGTGTTACATGTTCTCATGTGTTGCTACAACTGTTTATGCAAAGTGTGTGCTATTTTTATTACATTTTCACCAAATTTGTAAACTTTTAAATTGCATTCCCTGCCTCAAGATAGCTTCACATGTACCCACATGGACCTCTCAGAACTACATTTCCTATCATCTTCCTGCTCACATATGTAACAAATGGATTACCAGTGAGCAGGATGATGGGAAATGTATTTCTGAGAGGGAAACCACCTTGAGGCAGGAAATGCAATTTAAAAGTTTACAAAATTGGTCAAAATGTAAAAAAAAATAATAAAAATAATGCACACACCTTACGTAAACAGTTGTAGCAACACATGGGAACATGTAACACAATAAAATAAAAAGGTCCTTATGTACCCTTTAAAATGCCACATTAACGCACACAATTTATTTATTTTTTTTAAGCAAAGGACCAAGCATGTTCTTTGCAGCTTGTTTAACAATAATACACATTTGCTATGAGAGAATGCAGTACATACGGTCTTCTTTAAAATAGGTCTGGAGAAACCCTAGGATTCTCTCTACTTCTTTCTCTGTGGCTTCTTGGTAGGATTCTTCCATTTTCTTCAGCTAAACTCAAAAAACAGAGACAGGAATAATATTAATCAAAGTTCTGGATATGAACGAACCACTGATCTGAACCAGCTGGGGCCAGGGCCTGTTCATATTAGTAATTTCTTATTTAGCGAGTACCATATATGTGAGCGCTAGTCTGTAGAATACAAAAAAAGTTTTTGATGCTCACAACACAACTTAGATTTTAAAAGTTGTATTTGTAAAGCTGCTGTCAGAATGGATAGGACATTGTGGTTTGGATTACAGGTTAGTCTGGACTTCACTGTGTCTCCTCTGATTCATCCATACCATGACTTCATCAACCAGGATATCAGCATGAATTAAAACATGTCCAGCTGTTTTTCAAAGCTTTCATAACCAAGACTTTGAGGAAAGAACAGAGTGATTAGCAATGCATTTTCAAAAACACAAATTAATATTCTAATAGTTTAAAATCACAACTAGGCATACTCCGAATCCAGAATTTGGCAGAATTTGAGCAGGGTTCGGATTCGGCCGAATACTTAGGATTCGGTGAACCAAATCCGAATCCTATATCTCTGGACGTAACTGTTGTATTTAATAACAAGAAGACGTTTCATGAACTCTGTCGCAGTTCTCAACTCCCTAAATTACTGGTGGCGCACGCACTAAACACGTCATGCAGCTGCTGAATTCAAACATACCCCTGTATGCAACAGCACATTCACATTACACTTTTCATGGAGTAAAGTTATGCAGTAAACCTGTAATATATAGTAACGGCAAACTGTTGTAGACATTTGTGCTTTGTTGCTTTGTCTTTGCTCAGAAATATAGATTTTGTGTAACTTTACAACTGTCAGATGTGCAAGATGTTGATCAACAATATGCTTTAGTAAATTAAATGTTATGTTATTGCAATGTGCCATTACAAGTTGAACCACTTGGGAACTGCTGTGTTTTATTAACTCTTTCACTGCCTTCCTGCTTTAGAACACTGTGCTGCCAGCCTGCCCAACCAAGATGGCTGCCAACATTCTAAGAGTCTGACCTGCAAAAAAAGCTACTCTTTTCCTTTCCTGTCTTCTCCTTGTCAAAATGTCGCACATTGTCACTAAACTTGCACCTATAAGTATATTATAAATCAGACCAGACCAGTAGTTTTTCGAGATTTACGATTATACTGTATTTACAGTATAATCGTAAATCTCGAAAAACTACTCACTTCTAAATCTTCTGTAGTCATTTTTGTATTACTTTAGTATAAAGACATGTTAATTTGGATTCATATGTTGTTTTTTTCTGACTTTATGTGAACGAAAAGACACACATTTGCCCATTTTCCCATTGGAAATAGTGATATTTTGAAATATCACTGTCCTGGTCACAAAAGCAAAGTTTGTGGGGAATAATAGCCATTTTCTATACTTCTGAGGCATAAGCAATTAGGAAATAACACTTACTACCCAGGAACAAAAATTGTGTTACATAGTGTAATTTATGTATGAATTGCTGTTTTTTCTCAAATGTCAGGTTTTCCTTACATAAATGAATTATAATTTGCTTAAATATTATAGAAATATCTGAAGTAAGAAAATAACATTTTATGCATATTGATTTTTTTTCAACTTTACTGTTTACTCATTAGGCAATGTTTGTACAATGTATTTAATATTGACGTTTTTTTTTTCAATATTAACTACTTCAGTGTAGGAATAAACATATTATAAACAAAAAATGCAAAGCAAGGGGCTGGGCATAGCGCTGGTTGATCTGAGCAGGTTTTGCAGTAATAGATTGCCTGCTTTCTCCCTGACTTTTTAGGTCCCTGATCTGTACATCCTCTCTTTCTGTCAGAGTAGACTTTACAGTCAAGCTTTGATTTGTCATGCTGTCCAAGGAACTGTCTTCCTAACAGTCTAGCTGGCACTCATGGCATTTCCATCACTGGGGCTGGTCCTGCGTTTCTTGCTGTAACCCCACTCAGTAGCCTCTGCACAATCCTCTCTCTGAACTCAGCAGCGGTCATCTCTGCATTTGTGCTTTTCTTAAAAATGATGAACGCATTCACTAACGCTACCTCCTTTGCTTGATATACGCGATGGTACCATTTTACAGAGTGGTGCTGAAAGCTGTCATAAGAGCAGAGTTGGTCAGCTCTGTCTACACCTCCCATGTATCGATTATAATATACACAACGCTCTTTGGTTTTTCGGATTACTCAAAACCCTTCTTGCCCCTTGCTGGGGATTCTCTTTGAAATCACTGATGTGTCGTGCATGGTAGAAAGCAAAGTAACTGTTCCCGCATCTTTGAAAGTTGAAAGCGTCCCTTTCTCCAAAAACAACGGGGGATCTCCCGACTTCATTTTATTATTTTTGAATTCCTGTGGCATGCCTTTTCGAATTACTTTGCAGAGTCACAAGCGCCGGTGTTTTTTTCGGGCAGTGTCTCAAGAGAGCAGGGGAAGTGTAAAAGTTGTCGGTGTATACTACATGACCCTTTCCTAGCAGTTTTGCGTTGTTCAGCAGCTGCTTGACAACACTGTAACCAGTTCCCACATCTTTATCAAAGAAATATGCTCCTCTGGTGTACACATCCCATGCATAAATATAGTTTGTGTGCGAGTCAGGGGGACAAAATTTTTTATTCCAAAACAGTGACGTTTGTTTGGAATGAACTGCAGAAAGAAAAAGTCGTCCACGAAAAGATATCACCGACTCATCCACAGCCAAATCTCGGAAGGGATAATACTTTCTTTGGAAATTTTCAATTAATTTATCCAGAAGAGGGCAAACTTTAAAACAGGGGGTTGTAACCTGCCTGAGACCTCTCAGTTCTCAGGCTGTTGTCAGCGAAATGCATAACAGAAATTAATCTCATAGCGTTTTTACTTTCGAAAAACACTTTTGAAAAATTAGGTGTCCAGGTAACTAGCTGAACATTAGTACTCCAATAACCTGAAATACGTGGCTTTACGACTAGACCCATTGCAATTTGGAGTCCTATAAATATCTCAATTTCCTGTCGATTGGTAGGTTTCCAGTCATGAAAGCGGAATAGGGGGCTAGAGTACCACTAGTACGTATCGCCTCAGCATACCGGTTTGTTTCTGTCACCATCAACTCAATCAAATCAGTGGTGAACATACTAACAAAATAATCATATGGATCAGCACTACTCCATACTCTTGTTGGCCCAGATTGTGACAGACTGAACTCAATTATTCTTTCCCTGTTGTTTTCAGTAGGGTTGACCCATCTCGCGCTCTCTCTCTCTCTCTCTCTCTCTCTCTCTCTCTCTCTCTCTCTCTCTCTCTCTCTCTCTCTCTCTCTCTCTCTCTCTCTCCTTGCCTGTCATTTCGTGCCACTCCCTGTGACGCGCCTCTTCTCCTGTTATTTTCAGCCTGGCTGTCCCCTTCTGTCTCTCTGTCACTAACTCCTCCAAGTGATCTTTCCATTTCCTCACCCCCAACGTGTTTCTGGCGACTATAGTCGCCTCAGGCAGTATAGAATGCTCAGCAGGTGAGCGACTTTAGTCGCTGCTGGCAGTGAGAGAGTTAAAATAATTTTGTAACTATTTCATAGCTTATTTGATATGTGTTACACACATGGTGCATTTAAATCAATGTGGGTTTTATTTAGGTGGAAGATCATTCAGGTCACTCATCACGGTTATTTTCTCTTCACATATAAGATAGGGTTGTCAACAGGCTCCAGAATCTCAGGACACTAAGGCAGATCAGGTTTTTTTAACTCACTTTACCGAATACGTGGTAGTTTAGAGAAGTAAGTTACAAAACCTGACTTTCCTTAAAGTATCCCGAAATTATGGAGCCTGTTGGCAACCCTACTCTCAGATCAGGTGACACAGGTTGAAACGTCATTAAATTAAGTGGTTTATGGCAAAAATGCAGCTCTCCTTTCTTGTAACGGTAAATAGGTCTGTATTTTGACGTTTCTGTTGTGGGAGGAGGAGGATAGTGGTAAATTGTGTATGTTTCAACCTGAAATCCTATTCAGGGATATATTTCTGTTCGGTAATAAAAATACTACTAACTAAAAGGTTCAAAAATATAGATTGTGCCTTGTTAGTAGATGCCAGTCTGTTTTTCATTCAACAATTTCCTTCAGTTTTCTTGACAATTTTTGTAGATCCAGTATTCGGTTTGGTTTCTCGCCAAATCCCCAAAACTTAGATTTGGTACATCCCTAATCACAACGCACAAACCTGCGTAGGCATAATCCTGCGTTCTTCTTTGTTAGGAGCTTTTCTCTGTCTTTCAATTCGTTGTCGAGGCGCAGGGGGATCTGGTTCAAATGAGCCTAACCTGCCAAAGAAAAATTCAGACATTTGGAATACAATCTTATAGCAAGTATATTGGTCCAGATATAGGTTAGTGCTTTGTTTGTAACAGACATAAAGTATGCAATACTATTGGCCACAAATGACTTTGAATGTATAGAAATAATTTACTCCTTGATTTAAAACTACACAGTATCATATTAGCCCTTTGCGGTCCATTTATTCTGCGCCTGTCAGGCGCGCCAGGTCCAATTTATTTTCACATACGCTGTTTATTTTACACACTCTGTTTAAAAGTTTTTTTTTTCCCCCCCACAGTAAAACAGATTTAAAAGGCACTGCATATCAATAGGACACTCAGTACTGCATCTCTAGCCCCAGCCCAAGCCTTGTTCACTGTATTTATCACATACCTCTTCATAGTTTTATCGTTTTATCGCCAAACTCCTCAATAATGCGATCGATGTCATTATTTTATTACTATAACATCTCAAAAAGCTCTGCAAATGTCTGTGATATTCTTTGAGCGCTGGATGCAGAAGCAGCCATCTTGTTTGTTTTTGTCCATGCTATCTCTGTGGTGCAGGGGATACGTGTATTGCTCAGATCCGCTATAAAATGCATTTACAAGTACTAGTTATTATTATTGGTGAACATGATTTTTAAAAATGGTACACAACAGCAACAACCTACATGATGCGGTAAACATGTTTTTTTATGATTGTATGTTCTGGTTCTGAGTACCTTTACTCTGTTCCTTTTGTTCGTTTTTATATATTGCTTTGGTAATATGTTTACAGCCATTTGAGGAATGCATGTTCAGTTACAACTGTGTTTCTTTTTGATTTCCTTATTCCTACTAGAGTGTACACATGCCCATGTAATGCAGCCATGTTTATTGGCAGCCGATTTGGGTCTTACTGTCACTAAATGCTGCATTCTAATAAGGGTGTACCTTTATGCGATGTCAGATTGAACCAGAAGTAATATTCTTCACAACACACATACTGCGGTTTAATCTGCTTTTATATTTTTAACTTCACACTTACTGCAGTTGATCCAACTTACATGTAATGGAAAGAAGGGGACTTCTTGAAGCATTGCTCAGCTTCTTTCCCCAGTCTGTGCCAAGCATCCCTGGGAAGAAACCCAGCCCCATCATCGTCATCATCATCACCTTCCAGGCGATTCAGGCCCAAGAAGGACAACTGCAGAGAAGAGTTCATTCATCAATAACATCAAGCCATTCACCACTGCTGGACAGCAAGAACAAAACTCTCCTCCTTCAGGTTCACCCAACCCAATCCAAAACTATTTTACAGAATTACCTTCTGCACATCTGCTTCAGAATAATCGCAAGTAGATGTGCAGAAATTAATTCTACAAATTTTACTGTGCAGAACAGTTTTTCTCCAGTTTTGCTCCAGAAAAATGTTGCAGTAAAAAATGGATAACACTAATGTTGTATGATTAATTTTTGTTAACAAAAACAGTATTGTACTTACTAGAAATTCTGCAAAAGTTACTGGATCGAACACTGTGATGTCTGAATGCAGCTGGCTGGCCTTTTCCTTCCCCAGATTTGTAGCTATAACAAGAAACTGGGCATCCAAGGCAGCCTCCCGAGCCTGGCGAACTGCAGAGACACAAATGCATTAACAACAGTAAAGATCTTCAAATCACCTAAATGTTGTTGCCCCAACATTGAGTTTAATTTAGTGCTGCAATGGGCATGGCTTTTTCATGTCAAATATACATTTCAAAATTTAAACCAGTTTTAGAATATTCTTCAATTTTGAATTATCTGGAAAACAAAATGTATAATTTGTACCACTTTACAGTATACTGTGTGATATCTATCTATCTATCTATCTATATATATATATATATATTATATAGATAGATATATATATATATATATATAGATATAGATATATATATATATATATAGATATATATATCTATATCATAGATATATATAGATATATATAGAATATATATATATATATATATATATATATATATATATATATATATATATATATATACACACACACACACACACACACACACTTTACCTGTAAATGGGTTTCTTCCAGGTCAGAGGGGACTACACACAAAATTGGAACCTTTCCGCTGTCTGGCTAGGAAGAAACATGGACAAACCACCCCCTTCTCCCAGAAGGTGGTCTTTTAGATCTGTGCGTCATAACCCCACTCACATCCAACAGTACAAAGGAAATGACGCAGAAGGGTCAGATATCGTGTATTTTATCTATACACAAAAATTGCAGGGGAAGGTGGGTGGGAAGACAGATGTGGAGTCCACTCCGCACTGGAAGAAACCCATTTACAGGTAAATTCCATGTTCTTACCAGTTTTTGGAACCCATCGTATACCAAAGAATAGAAAAGGGAGGTGAAAAGGAGAAATTTGAATGCCATTTAAGACTTATCCTCTACAATTGATACAACTGTGTGAGCAAACTGGTGAGAGGTGGAAACATCCAGGTTAGTGTTTCATGAAAGTGTGAAAGGAAGGCCAAGTTGCTGCCAAACATCTTCCTCTGACTGGTGAGGTGGAGGATGAAATTCTGGTATGATTATCGCTTGTGATAGTTGAAACCTTAGGAAGAAAAGAAGGATTTGGTAGGCAAACGATCCTGTCATTAAAAGACAGCATGTATAGCTCACCAACGACTAGGGCCTGCAGTTCACTGACACAGCGAGCTGACATAATCTGACATAACAAATCTCAATCAGGAAAACCATTTTCAAAGTGAGGTATTTCATATCAACTGATGCCTGAGACACCTGAGAACAACAGACTAACTCCACTGGAGTACGATGTGACGTGTGTGTGTGTGTGTGGGGGTGGGGGGTGTCTCAGATGTAGGAGCCCCTTGAAGAACCTATTCACTAGTAGATGAGATCCTGCTGAAACACCAGCCCATCCTGGCAGGAAGCTAGAGATTGCAGATCAATAGATCTTAATAAATGAAACAGCAAGACCTCTATCCATCAGAGGCCTATTGCACAAAAAGTGGTTTAAAAGAGTTATCCTGATAAATTCCAGGTTAACTGTGAAAGTCAGGCTTAGTCTGTTGCACAAAACAAGATAATAATCAGGCTTAAAACTATGGTAACATATCATGCTTTGCTTAAATAAACCTGTTTCAGAGCAGGATAGCTAAGATTAATCCTGACATGTAAAACTGAAAACAAACAAAAAAAAAAAAAAATGGTGTCACCTTTTATACAGAGTGGTAGATGTTGGTGCTATAAGAAGGGCTTTTTGTGGCGAGAGGGTGTTCAGTGATCACCAGGATCCGATTAATAATCCAGATTCCACCCTGTACGATACCGCTTCTCTAGGGATAGTATCCTGTATCTGGTGGATGTCCTAAGACCCTCCCTTGAGCAACCAACCTGACAGAGCAGTGCCCTTACTCATATACAGGTACTCTGCATAGGTCTAAGATTTATGGCCTGTGGAACATTTTTGTATACAGTTGGCGATGCCAAAAATCTTAATAAGGCAACGATATGCAGGGCTATAAGGAAAGTGTACCTTGCACTGAAGAAGTTGCTGCCAGTCTTCGTGAAATTTCCTGGACATGGTCCAGTGAAGCGGAACAAGGAGGCATTCTATGCTATTGCAAGTAATTATTATAATATATATTTAATGTTTTTGTCCATATAAATAAGGCAAAAACATCTATATACTACATATGTTTAATTGTTCATTATTTTTTTCATTATTATTATCGTTTTTTCATGTTTCATTATTATTAATACATTTTTTACTTACTGTCTTTAGAAGTCACATAACTGGTTGAATGGAGTCCACCTGTGTGCAATTAAGATGTTTCACATGATTTCAGGTTAAATACAAATCTCTGGCTCCCACAGTTGGTTAGTACATTTCCTAACAAAAACTACATCATGAAGGAAGACATTGAAAGCAAATCCAGAATAAGGTTCTTCAAAAGCACCAATCAGGGGGAGGATATAAGAACAGAATATCCCCCGGAGCACAGTAAAGTCCAATGTTAAGAAATCTGTGAATCTGTCTAGAACAGGCCGTCCTGGGCAAGAAGGGCACTAGTCAGGGAGGCCACCAAGAAGCCTATGGCAACTCTAAAGACTGGGAGACAAAATAGAGTGGAAAAAAGAAAGCTTTGTTGACAGACCTCACATCAACGCTAGTTTGCCAGAAGGCATGTGGGAGACTCTGAGACTGTGGAAGAAGATTCTATGGTCTGATGAGACGAAAATAGAGTTTTTTGGGCTCAACGCTAAGCGCTATGTTTGGCGCAAGCTTAACACCGCACATCATACTGAGAACACCATCCCTACCGTAAAGCATGGTGGTGGCAGCATCATGCTATGGGGATGCTTCTCTGCGTCAGGACCCGGAAAGCTTGTGAAGATAGAGGGCAAAATGGATGCAGCAAAGTACAGAGAAATCCTGGAGGAAAACCTGCTGAAGTCTGCAAGAGACCTGGGACTTGGGAGAAGATTAATCTTCCAGCAGGTCAATGACCCCAAACATACAGCCAAATCCACACTAGAGTGGCTTAAAAACAAAAAGGTCAATGTCCTGGAGTGGCCCAGTCAAAGCCCGGACCTCAACCCAACTGAGAATATGTGGAAAGAGTTGAAAATTACTGTTCACCAAAGGTTCCCATCCACCTTGACGGAGCTTGAGCAATTTTGCAAAGAAGAATAGGCAAAAATTGCAGTGTCCAGATATGCAAAGCTGATATAGACTTATCCAAATAGACTCATGGCTGTAATTGCTCCCAAAGGTGCCTCTACCAAATACTGACTCAAGGGGGTGAATATTTATGCAATCAATTATTTCCTGTTTTGTATTTGTAATTAATTTAGAACAATTTGTAGATTTTATTTTTCACTTTGACATTATGGACTTTTTTGTGTTGATCAGTAGCAAAAACTCCTAATTAAATGCATTTTGATTCTATGTTGTAACACAATAGAATGTGGAAAAGTCCAAGGGGGGTGAATACTTTTGAGAGCCACTGTATATAAGGTTTCTCAACGTGATTGGTGCGGTGGATTGAAATAAAAATAGTACTGTCTATATATTCAAATAATTCATACAAACTATGATCATACATAATTTTCTATTAATCAAAATACAGCAGGATATAAATATAAATAATATATAATATAAATAATAGTCAGGTGATTTGTGCTTGTGTGCTCAGGATATGACTATATACTTACACGTTAACAGCACCAGCTAGAGTTTGCCAGGCACCACCCTGGCTTTATTGGCAGTGGCTGTGTTTTTTTTTTCAAAATGTATTTAACATTATCATACATTGAAATTAAAATTTGTTGCTCGGATGCAATTTAAAAAAAAAAAAAAAAAAAAAAGGGTCGCCATTTTGTTCTTCTCTATTTTGTCAGTTGACTATTAATAAAGATTACTATGACAACACACTCAAACAGTTGTTTCCATGAGCATTGACAGAAACATTAACCCGGCTTGAGTTATCTAGATTAATTTAAACTCTGTCTACACTCTTGCAACAGAGTTAGCCTTTTAAATTATATACTGTTAACTCAAACCAGATAACTTAAAACTAAACCTGGCTTTTTTAAACCACTTTTGTGCAACAGGCCCCAGGTGTCTCAGGAACTCAAGAAATCCCAGCAGCAATATATAAACAGGATCAACAGCCTTAGATCTGCAACAAGTCACAAATTCAGACCATTTTGTAGAATATTATTCGTGGTTCTACCAGTATCATCTGCGCCTAGTCTCTGTCCAATTTCTGTAGCACCTTTGGAATGAGGGGAAAAGGTGGGAAAGCGTACAGAAGACTCCTCCCCTGGGAATGGAAAATGAGTCTGAAAATGTGTCGGCTGCAGAATAGTGGAAGGTGGGTATTTTTGGGGGACGCAAATAGATCCACTTGAGGGCAACCCCATTTCTGAAAGAGTTGCTGCACCACCTCCTCGCAGAGGCACAACTCGTATGGACTTGTGCGTCTGCTCAGACTGTCTGCCAGCACGTTTTGCTTCCCTGATAGGTAGACGGCGTGTAGTTTGATGCTTTCATTGCTGCACCACCTTCCAAACTTCAGTGCCAGAGAGCATATGGATCAGGATCCCCCCACCCCCACCCTAGTGCCCTGAATCCCCTCATGCGAGAGCCCCACCCCGTCAGGGAGTCATCTGAGAACATGATATCCTCTGGGTGCTGGCTCCTGCAAGGACGGCCAAGATCTAGTGTATAGGTGGAAACCCACCCATATGCATCTTACTGTGTTCTGAGGGATATCTTCACCTGGTGCGAGGGTGACTTTAGAGGAGACCACTGACGAAGAAGACAGTGCTGGAGACCCTTCGTGAGCAGGCGGGCGTTCTGTAGCAAGAGAATGGCTGACGCAATGTGACCCAGCAGCTGCTACAATGCACTCACCGGAGTAGAGCTGAACTTTAGAACTCTCGCTGTGAGCCTCCTTATTGCAGCCCTCCTGTCGGGATAGAGAGTGGCAGTAGTTGAAGGAGTACCTAGAGTCGCTTCCAAAAAGGAGATCCTCTGTGTGAGAACCAGTATGGATGCTTCTTCATGCACCATCAGATCTAGCTGTTGAAAATGACTCAGCATTGTCGCAAGATCCCGGATAGCTCCACTGTGATCGAGCTGCTAACAAACAGTCGTCTATACAGGGGTGCACATAGATCCCCTGACCCCTCACAGAAGCAGCAGCTACTGACATCAGCTTTGTGAAGACCCTGGGAGCTGCTGAAATTCCAAATAGGAGCACATGGAATTGAAAATGTTGCCCTTTAACTGCGAATCAAACGTACTGTCAGCGTGGGTCCCAGACTGGCACACTGAAGTATGCGTCCTTTTTAGAGTTAGGATCAGGGGCAACCCAATCTTTGCATTTATCATTGCCCATCCATGTGTTGGAGAAATAACATTTACCCATTGTGATTTGTGACAGACTCACTCAGGCCATGACCACAGATCGGAAGTTCGACAGTTATCCAGCTACTTTGGACATTTCCGGACGATCACAGACTTTCCGGACCGATTACTGATTTGTTTAAATAAGACAGAGGAGGTTTCTCAGGGGAGGCTAGGGAGGCAGCGCCTCCCCATTTTTAAATAGTATATAACTGACCACAAAACGTGTAGTACAATTAATAATACAAGTCTCTGTGTGTATTTGTGTGAGTGCGTGTGTTAACAGTACAAAAATAGAGATTGCAAGTAATATATCGCCCTCTGCAGGTGCAATTCTAACGGTGGTGCTTCTGCCATGGGCTTTGCCTGTCTTTGTTTCTTCCCATTGGACACGTGGTGCTTGAAAGCGTTCCCTTATTGGATTATGCACAGTATTTTTTTTAGTAGAGGGAGACAGCGCCACCGACCTTGTACTGCACATGTGCGAGAGAGCGAGGATTGAGAACAGTGAGAGAGTGTGAGAAAGAGAGCGCGGTACAGTGAGTGAGTGTGAGAGAAAGTGAGAAATACAGAGTGAGCTAGATTCAATTGGAATTTTGAACTTGACAATTTGAATTATCACAGTTACATCCAATTAGGAAATATTAATATATTTGGAGGAAGCATAAGTAATTAGGGAGGTAGGAGAGGAGCTCATTATTTATTTTTTTATTATTCAAATTGTCTGCTTTTTTAACTGAGTTAGAGCGCTGATTCTCCACTCGCACTCCCACCTCCCCTGCCACAGACCTCACCAGCCGCCACTGACATAAGATTCACAGTTGCCGCTTGAGCTGACCCACTTTTGAGATCATTTTTGATTAAAAAATAAAAATTAAAAAATGGAAAAATATTTTCATTCTCCCCTGCTACTAGTAAAATTTCTGACTTTTTCAAGACTTTCATAATGGAGGCATGATTTTTCAAGCCCTGAAAATCAGTTTTGCATTTTCCATACTTTTTCCAGACTTCCAGACTAGTGTATGAACCCTGTATGACGCACAGATATAAAAGACCTTCTCCTGGGAGAAGAGGGCGGTTTGTCCATGTTTCTTCCTAGCCCGGTTAGTGGAAAGGTTCCAATGTTGTGTGGAGTCCATGAAAAACTGGTAAAAATTTCTGTTACTTTTGCCACAAAATACATTAAGTAATTTGTTCTAAAGTTCAAATATCTGCCCCACCAAAATGTAACAAACAGTAAATATGAACTTGAGCATTTACAGTGCTAATCTGCAACCTATCAAAACATATTTGGTAATACCAATCGTTTTTTTGAGTTACATTTTTTGTTCTAAAATAACTCCCATATGTTTAAATACAAATATTGCCTACTTGAATCAGCATGCAAGTAACAACACTTACCGTTGGTAAACAGTTTATTTGCCTCCTCTAAAGCTTCAGTGAGTTTGTTATTGTGGGGGCTCAGCAGATCTTCTCGATTCTCTAAAAATAAAAATACAAGAAGATCAGCAGTTTATAGTAAAGCCGTTTAAGGAATGCCCAGCATTCACACTGTAAATTCTAATTAATACAGGGATAAAACAATCAATGCATTGTTAATGTAAGTAAACCGTGTGTTATGACATTATGAAAAGTAACATTCTGCCTTTATTTGTTGTGAATTCAACACTTCATTTACATTTCATCTCACAGTAAGATGTCCTGATGGATACCCAGATACGCGATTGAACTGTCTCACTTTTTGACTTGGGATCCGATGCGTTCCGGTCAAAAAAGGGCATTCACAATCTTTCCAGGACTCGTCGTTATCACTCAGCAAGATTGGCACTGACTTGGGAGAGACTACACAAGCGACAACGCTCGGAGAAGGATTGTTATTATTTTGTATTATGAATATTGTTTTAACCCTTTCCGGTAAAGCAAACGTTTCTGGTCATTTTTCATCTAGAAAAAGGCGAGAAAACCTTTCAATGGTCGAGTGATACCAATAGGAGCTGAATAAAACCGAAAAAAAAGGGTGTATCTCATAGCTCCATGCACTAGAGAGATAACACGGGCATAACAAAGCAAACAGCTGCTTCTGCATCCAGCGCTCAAAGAATATCACAGACATTTGCAGATATTTTTGAGATGTTACAGTAATAAAATAATGACTTGGATCGCACTATTGTGGAGTCTGGTGATAAAACGAGTGATCAGGAGAGGATTTATCAGTAGGCACGTCTATAAAGAGGTATGTGAAAAATATAACGAACAAGGTGTGGACCTTGGCTGGAGATAGAGTACTGAGTGTCCTTTTGCGATTCAATGCCTTTTAAATCTCTTTTACTATGAAAAAAAAATATTTTAAACAGTGCATGTAAAATAAACAGCGCGTGTGAAAATAAATTGGACCTGATGCACCTGACAAACACTGAATAAATGGACTGCAAAGGGTTAATAGTGTTTATTATTAGGATTAGGGATGGGAATTTCGAATAGTTTCCTATTTGAATACACAGGGTGCAACAATCTGTGTGTTCGGTTACCCAAACTCTGGTCCCTTACACTCCAAAGAATAAAAGGCAAATGCATGTGTACAAGTAGACAGCATAACAGTGTAAGCCGGTAGTTTAGTCAGGTTCATGAAGTGTACAAACAATGTCTAATATGAGATTTCATCGTTCAATACCCTATTTCCTTAGGCACAAGTTTTTCCTTTTGTTTACTGAATTAAAATGCAGAACTCAATAAAGCAGCAATGTCACAGCATGTATCTCTTCCAATTAAAGCAACAGTAGCACAATATTGCGCAAACTACCAAATAATAATTTTTGCTGTAGTGTATTCTGAATAAAACACCTATCATACAGCAAACTAAATAGTCTACATCTGTTTAATTTTTACAAATAATATTTATAAAATCTTAAGTGTAAATATTGTAAGCTGGCCAAAATAGAAAATACATTCTAACATAGAATGTATAGTTCAATAGTTCAACATTCCTAATTACAACTAGCCATCAAGTACTGACATCAGATGAATCTAAGTCAAGTTACTTTGTTTATTCAATAACCTATAAATAACTCAAAACAAAGATACCTGGTTGTACTTTTAATGGTCAGTGCAAATGTTGTCGTTACTCCATCCATTCACAGAAAGTCAGCAGCAGATGTTTTACATTGAACTGCAGTCCAAAGTTAAAAAGAATAACTCCTTTCCAACTCCAAGCGTCTTGCCTTTTCTTATTAGTCACTGCGTTGTTCTGCTTAACATTTAGTATGTCATATTCATCATAACATTAAAATTACCTTTCTAATTTTGATGTTATCCAAGTTTGGATTACTTCTTTTAGCACTTGCTATATATATTATTTTATTTCAGTTCACACAAGTTCGCCAGTGCCATGCTCCCAGAAGCTGTTTGTGTACAGTCATTACAGTGGAACTCAAGCAGTGATCTGTGAAAATTAGCTAAAAACAAGGCAATAAAATTGTCAATAATTTCGGACACAATACGATTACTGTAGAATATTTTATTTTTATTTTCATGTAATCGTGTATTTGACTACACTGACCTATCCCTAATTAGGATTATTATAATTGAGTTATAGCATTGCTGTGACCATGGTAACAGCTTGGTTGCGGGTTTGCTTCTGAAAAAATGAGCATTTGTAAACACACACATTTTCAAATCTTGAATAGAATATTTTCATTTTCTGACAAGCACACAAACGTGCATGTTAAATGGCTGAAGTACCATTGTGGCCGAGCACAGAGCTGCTCTTTAGAAATTGGCAGGGATGGGGTTAAATTCCCCTACCTGCCTGGGTTCATTGTGTTCAGGTGGCTGGAGTTGATTAGATGATTAGTTTAATTAATGATCAATCAGCGCCCAGCCACCTGACATAAAAGGAGGCCTCTGCTTCTCATTTGGAGGAAGGAGCTGAGGAAGCAGGTTTGTGATTTTTGAATGGTTTGAATCCAGCGAAGGCATTGCCCAGCCTGGAAACCTTTATTTTTGTGAGTGTATTTTTGCTTTATTTGCGTTTAAATTGCTTTGTTTTGGCCCTTGTGCCCTTTCATTTTTGTGTTTATAATAAAATAGTTATTATTTTGAACTCCAGACTGTCTCTGGGCCTCTATCCGCTCACCAGCCAGCCACAACCATATATTAAAAGACTTTGTTTAACCTCTTTCTTTTGAGACGTGGGCTCTGTTTGGTTACCATACACAGCTAGAAACATAATGAAAATGAAAACCATCATGAAAAAAATATATAAATATACTGGGCCAGATAAAATTGTATCCGGGCTAGTAAAAACACTAGCTCAGTGTCCAAGGGGCCAGTAGTTAAAAATCTAAATGTACAGCCCTGCATAACATAAAAAAGTTGGTCTGTTTCCCACACTCACGCTGCACATTGTTAATGAGCTCTCTGTACTGGTGTCTGATCATGCGTCTGTTTGTTGAATCATCTTCCCACATGGAGGAGGTGCTGGCCTCATCACCATTGCCCTCTGCAGCCAAGTTCTCGCCATTAAAGGAGCAGCTGGCTTGAGACGTAGCCGAGGACATATCCCGAGACCGCCTGCCACCTCCACGTGCTTCTGCCATCTCCCGATCCGATATCAAAGCTGTTTGAAGATGAAAAAGAAATGTCATTACCAGAGTTCATAACATGAAAATTAGTTACCATTTGTAAGGAAAAATTGTAAGAAACTAAAGGCTCAATTTAATCTACCTATACCCCACGGGTAACAGAACTGTTATTGCAGCGTTTAAAAATATAAAATCCATTTATATGAAGTCTCCCAGCTTTCTTGAAAAGATCTGCATTTCCCTTGTTTTTCTTTTGTATTTGGTGCTGTCAGTGTCAGTTTCCCAGCACACAGTACAGTAGTCGCTCAGTAACAAGGTGCAAACAGGTGACTGAATGTAGGAATGTTTATGAAGGTGCTTTGTTAAAAGAAACAAAAACAAAAACAATGTAAACCTAAATTTATAACGGTGTTTATTTTTTAGCAAAATAAAATCCAAACCTATTTTTAGGAACCACAACTGTTGTTGTTGATTCCAACTTAGGCATTGCATCATAAGGACAAACAGGTTTACATCAGGACGAGCACGTTTCAAAAGGTACTAGTCCTTTGGACAAGTAACACAATACTGTTAGTTTCTAACCCTATTAAAATACATGTGTGTAAAGTATCATAGCGTTTCTTCTATGCAGGTTGAAAGACGGGAGCATTCCAGATGAGTTAGCTACCTTATTTGTATTGTAAACGTTACAATGCTTTGTTTTTGTACTCAGTTGTTTAAGCATTTCAGTCGAATGTCATTACAGCCGCATACAGTACAGAACACGGGGAGGCTTAACGAAAGCTTGTCCAAATGCTACAGCCAACCGCTGGTTCTGTACAAACAGATTACTCTTATTGACAGTAAACATATATTTGCTCCAGGTTTTACAATAACCATTTCGAAACCTCTGAACATTACAGCCCAAACATTTCATTTACCGTATGTATTGTTGACCGGTGTAGGGCCAGAAAGTGGTGCATATTTAGAATGTAGTACGTACCAAAACACAACCCGTCGACCCGTGTAAGGTCAGATAATTGTAAGCTGTCAAAAAGGTAAGTTTGTATTTCAAGTCTTTTAATGCACGTGCCAGTTTGTGTACTTTTTTTTTCGTTTTTCAATACATACACTGATAGCGGTATAGCCTACAGAACAATGTCCATAATGCTAAATAATCTGTCAATTTTAAAGATCACCAACATACATATTTACTTGCCCATTTAAATCAGATATAAATCCATTCAAGTATTTATACTAATGTACATACTATTTAAAAATGTCTTCAGTTCACAACATATACACAAAGTTATCAATATGCTTAGTCCGTAGATTGCAGTTGACAAGCATGTTCATATTTGTGTGTTTACTGTTTCAAAGCCCTACTGTTATTTGGGTTTACTCTTTCTAGACTGAGAGCACAGACATGTTTTGTATTTTTCTAGTCTGTTTGATTGAACTTTGACGTTTGTAAACAAATAACTGCCGGAGGCCTGGCATTGAACATCCCGTGGCATGGCAACATTTAGCGGTAAATACTCCTTTAATCATAATTAAAATACGAAAAATCATTATAGACGTTGACAACTACGGCCTTTGTCACTTAAAACATGTGTCATACAACATAAAAAGCACTTACTCTTCACAAAGTTGTCAACAGTAGCCTCAATCCTTACACCGGCGCCAAGACGCAAACAAACGTCACGTAGCTGAGTCGGAAGAAAAGACCTGAACACTGTTCCGATGTGCGCATGCCCAGTTAGCCGGATGTGGGTAGGGTAAACAAAGCACTGAGTCAATGTGTTAGACCTAAAATAAGCATTACTTTTCTACATTAACGTTACGTTTAACGTAAGTAATGTCTCATACCACATATATATTTCTAACTTTATGAATAAGTGTAACGTAGATCTACTTAAGGCAGAAAAAAACCCCAAAAAACTGTGAAATAACAGTTTTTATGCATTGCAATTCATTATGTACGTGGGCAACGTTTCAAGGCTTATATGATAGTTAAACCTTGCATATTTTTTCCATATGAATGGGATAACAGTAGACGTTGAGTATCATGTGTTGCTTGTTAGTTCTTTATATCAGAAGAACTTTCTTAATATTACATAATTAATCCTCACATTCATTCTTTTGTAAACCTTATACAATATAGAAACCCTTGTACCGTTTCTAATATAGCAATATACATTTTCAATGTACTTAAAGCAAGGACCTGAGTGTTCTCTTTTGTTCATTAATTATATGGTGTACGATTAATTAGATGTGTAATTATGCAAATAAACTGTTAGTCTTTTTCTGTGTTGTCTCTAGCATATAGATCCTCTATTTGAAGT
This sequence comes from Polyodon spathula, assembly GCF_017654505.1. NCBI lineage: Eukaryota > Metazoa > Chordata > Actinopteri > Acipenseriformes > Polyodontidae > Polyodon > Polyodon spathula. The sequence goes on from NC_054546.1 coordinate 22,241,335, forward strand.
GTTTTTGAAAGTGTGATTTAGGTCTGTACTAGTACTCTTGTCGGTTGCATATTGTAAATAAGTATTGAAGAGGGCAGGACAGGCATGCATATTAAACTTAATATGTAAATGAAAATTAAGTACAAGTACATGTTACATGTTTTATTGCAGTACACAGCTAAATATCTTTCAATTAAATTGAATATAGGTGATAAATTTGTAATGTTGTGTATATATTTCCACAGGGTAGACTGTATTATGCCTAAGGCAAACAGTCAGTCAGGGAGGATAATATAGCAGGACTGGGTCCAAATGTCCCTTTGGATACTAAAGCTGTCATGCCTGTCAGTCTTTCGGGAATGACCTTAGAATCATTCAGCATGTGGTCAACTCCTGCACTAAAGACATTTCTGTCTGTGAGAAAGAAATCCACAGAAGGGACAGTTAATGAACTTGCAGCTAGGTAAATATAAATATATGATGTAATAGGATGGAATATATGTTAAAGTTGATTTATTATGTTTATTTTAACATTTTGATAATATGATTACTGAATTATGCCAAACATACTAATTCAAATAATAGTTTTGAGAACATTTGTAGGGCCTACATTGCGTATGAAGAAAACATTCCTGTAAGCGCAACTGAGGAGCATGAGCTGCATCAAGCATTCCAGGATTATAAGAGTAAACTTGTGGTTGGAGGTGTCGTGTTGCCAAATCCTTTCTCTCTAAAGTCTGGTTGGGTTAGGGAGGAAGAAGACATGAAGCTATGGCCGAGCATCTACCTGACAGATATGGTGGATTTCCTTAAAATAAGTACACCAGCTGAACTGGTCTGCCAGCTTCTTAATGAATACAAGCAAGGAAAAGCATACAGGTATTGTTCCAAAACTGAAGCACTGAGGCTGTGAGAGTTAATTTGTGTAAAGAGTAGTTTTAAGGCTCACTTTTTTATTACATTTGCAAATGTTGTTGTAATAGGTTTACTTAAAAATAGAACGGTTTTATTGGATGAGCATATGCACATGCTAACAAGATGTTTTACTGTTTATGCACTTAAACTCAAAGGTATTTCACAGTTGGTTGGGTTGGAGAAACCTTATTCCATCCTGTACGTGAGGCATCCACTGTGTGTCTTCTCAGTACCACGGTAAAGGCAGGTATGAGGTTGAGTGAACGCCCATGTAGTGTGGGCTGCAGTTTGCAAGCAAACAGCAGATGACCCGGGAGGAACAATACTGAGTGCTTTTTGCACATGTACTGCTGGGTAAGTAGATAGTGTAAACTTTATGAAAACATAATCTTGTCATAAGTACAATGATTTCAGGAAAATATTCAACTTAAGTAATCATAATATTATGTTTCAACTTTATTACTACTTCATTTACACATGTATAACATGCCGGGATTAATTAAATAGGTGTCCAAGTAGTGAAAAAGAAATACTAACTAAAAATTTAATAATAGTTTGCCATTTACGTCTTATACAATATATGCATATATATATATATATATATATATATATATATATATATATATATATATATATATATATATATATATATATATATATATATATATATATATATATATATATATATATATATATATATATATATATATATATATATATATATATATATATAAGCGCTTCCTTTGTGGGGATTTAATGTACATTTTTATTTTATTTTTGGTCTCAGCTATTTTAGCATATTGAGGATTGTGTGTTTAACCAAATAAACTAATCTACAACTGAAAGGTATACTTAAAATATCGAGTACTACAGTGACATCGCATACAAGCAATAGGGAAGCGCTCTACGGAAGTTTGTTTACTTTACCTCATTAAGATATTCGAAATGGCCGCGGAACAGGTCTATTGCCTTTCCTAAAGAACACGCCCTTTTCACGACCAAGTGACGCTCACTTCGTTCAACATTTAGGATGCATTCACCGAGATCATTCTGCGCAGATTCCGTGCAGAATCTGACCAATTTGAACGTACCCATTGGCTAAATGGAATCTGCGCAGAATGATCTCTGTGAACGTACCATTAATAAAGCGTGGCGTCATGTACAAACAACCAAAGGTATTCAATGCCAAAACTAATAAAAATTAATAGCTCTGCATATTGTGGAAAATGGCTTTCACGACTAATTATTATTTCCATGCTATTGTGTCCAAATTGAGATGCTCGTTTAACATACTGGGTGCGTTCACCACACCGAAGTCGTGTTCTTATACTGCAGATTACCGCAGCACTGCGGAGATCTGTAAAGATGCGCATTGTTCGAGCGCTGTTGCGTGACGTCACCAAGCTCCACCCACTGAAATCTATGGAGAATCCAGCACAGCCTAGCGCAGCTCTGAAAGTTGTAGCTGTGAATCAGAGACGCATCACTGTTCATGAGTGACCGGTCAGTTGTAATTGAAATAGCTACTAAAACTATTGCTGCCCCCATCCCTTTTTTGTGGATGGAAACGACATGTTATCTTTTTGCAAAGAAGGGTGAACAGCCTTGTCAACGCTATATTAAATAAATGATAACAATTTCAAATAAGGGTCTGTTCATAGTTAATTATACAACTAGAGTATAAATAGGTGATGTTGCTGTTAAGTTTCCCAAAGGTTTGGAGAAGGCGTTACTGGTAGCCACGTGACGTTAATTAGTGAGCAGTCACATGCAGCAAGTTCTCGGAAGGCGTTTATCTAGTAGCTGCTTGTGACGTCAGGCACAAAGCAGCCAGGAGCAGCAAGCGCAGCCAGCTCTGGGATACAAGAACACGACTATAATGCTTGCGCTGGAGCAGCAGCGTCATAGGCGCGTTAGCTGACAAAGAGGTGTGTAGGCAACCAGATACGATCCGCACTTCACGTGCTACTGCCACCTAAGCAGGGTGTATGAATCGCCTTCGAGTCATGTCATGTTCCCTGTGAATTACATACTAGATACGGCAAAGTAATACAGATACATACATGTTTCAATTCTGAAACAGTTCAACAATCAAACAATATGTGTGGATGTTTTAGTGATGTACTTATACAGTATAACTTCATTATATATACTTTGTATATGCATTTACCTGTTTTACTGCATATAGTCCTGCAGTGTCACCTAACTTAGTATATAGTTATGCTTTGTAACTTTTTTTGACTTTCTTGTATATGCACTTATATGTAAGTTGCCCTGGATAAGGGTGTCTGCCAAGCAAGTAAATAATAATGAAATAAAAATGTTTCACATGTGTATTTTTGTCAAAGAAGACATTTTAATGTCAGTTGGAAATGTAGGAAACGTATATGTAAAATCAGTTGTAAGTATCCAAATGTATACATTGAAATATTTTTAATTAATTTCACCGATTAGTGTTCAAGTGTCCCAATACACAATGAGCAGAAAAACACTGCTAGTAATAAAAGAGAACGATTAAAGGGTTGTGAAGTTACCTGATAGTTGGAGCTGATTAAATGAATACAGCTGTGTGTCATTTTGAAATATCTTAATAAGACAATTGTGGTCTGTGCAACTGCAAACTCAACTATGGAGAAGTGTGAAATTCAGCCGACCGATGGCACCACAATCACAAATCTCATGGTATCATCTGCACTAAAGGAAAGGATCCAATCTAGTGAGAAATATTAATAATATTGGATAACTTCAATAGTTTACCATTCCTGCATTTTTGAAAATGCAGCTTATCTGTTTTTCTTTACAGTGGTCTGTGCATATTTGGAAATGTAGTATTAATTATTCTAAATGTAAATACTAGTAGTCCTCTCAGCTACATTTAATTAGTGCTGTATAATTTCTTAGCAAGCGTAATGTATAATTTGAATATTCTCAAACAGTGTTTGCAAATACTTATCGTATGTTATTGTCTATGACTGGTTCAGTTACTGTCAGTTACTCGTTACCTTCACTGTCCTCAACCCTGGCTATCTCAGCTGGTTATTTGCTGAGGCACTGAAGGCCAATACAACGGTGCAAACACAAGGTTTGTTTATTTTTTATTTTGTTAAGGCAGCTCTTTATATCCGTGCTTTTGAGATGGTTAATTCTTTCACATTGTAACATTCTTTTATATCTTGAATCTCACAAAATATGTCCTGAAAGAGGGTTTGCTCAAACAGTGGACAGTACTTCTCAACTAATGTCATTGCACTTCATGTTTTCTTTATACACCAGGCCTTACATCAACATTGAATAGTTTATTGTGGGAAATCTGGAGCTGATCCTTTGTGGAGAAAGTAATCGGATTTTCACCATAATAAAGATTGCCTTTTTGCTTTTCTTCTATTGTAAAGAGTGGGGAAACTGCATGCAGCTCAGTCTCAGAGCATTTCTCCAGCTTTGGCAGGTGTGTCATTTTGATGTTGCATATGAGTGGCAGGGTGCCCCGCCTCTGTGCATATTACTTGTTTGATGTTGTCTGTTATATTTATGTATTGGTGCACGGAGTGTGGGTTATCGTAAGTGGTTTAAAATATATAGTTGTATTTAGGCACAGGGATTGCACAATCACTCCACGTACAGATTAAAGTGGCTATTAGTATGGGAGCACAATTAGTTCACGTGCAGATGTACTGAGATTCCAATTGAATGATTGATTAGCAATCAAGTCTCGTTACAGCTGCATAAATGATTCAGTGTTTCACTCACTCTGGGTTGGGTGTTCAGTGAGTGGAGAATGGAAGGAGAGAGGAGACTGAAAAACAAAGATAACAATTGCTACTCGTTCTGGAAGCACTAGCATGGTACTTGTACTTGTTTCATGTCTGTTTATTTTGGCCAACATGCCGTATTTTTTGTGAAAAGGCTTTTGTATAAAATTATTTGTTTAATAAAAAGCTGAGTGCCATAGTGTCTCAGTCTCACACCTCAGTTGCCTTGTGTGTTGTGGATTCATTTCCTGTCCGGAAGTCTCCACCAGTCATGTTGGTCACAATGGGTAACTACATTTTACAGAAGCAACATATGTTTATTTTTGTTTTCCTACTTTAGCAAATGAGAAGTCTACATGCAGTTCCAACCCTCTAGTGTCTTCTGAAATGGTAGGTAGTGTATTTACTTGTTTATTTTTCTGTTCTTTGTACTGCATGTACAGGTAACCATTGATTACTGTTGAAACAATTTCCTCAGGTTGTACATGCTTTAGGAAATAATGAACCTGCGTTCAGTTTCCAGTCAATGAATAGTCAGGCTCCATCACTGCAAGGGAATAGGAAATGTCGGGTCTTGTATTGTTTCAAATCTTGTAATATGGAGAGATTTAAACCATGACCATTTGTCACAAAGGCGGCTGCAGTGGGTGATGTCAGACCAGAAACAGGAAATAAATGACAGAGAGAGGTGGAGTTTGGTGGAGCAGAGCGAATGGTTTCGCTCAGCATTTAATAAATGAACAGATAGCCAGAAAATAAATAGTTGTAACAAACACAAAAACACAGGACAGCACATTCGCCAAAACAAAAGAGGCAAATAAAATGGACTAACACTACACAAAACACGGTGAGCAGATATTTTAACTTTACATTATTATTATTTATTACCTCCGTCTGCAATTCCTTTCTCCACTCACCGAACACCCAACCCGAGTGGGTGAAAACACGCAGCTTTTATGTAGCTGTACCAAGACTTGCTTGTGAAGCAATCATTCAATTGGAGTCGCGGTTCAACTGCACATGAATTAATAAAGTGCAATTCCCCGTGCTCACATATTATTACGTTTTATTTGCACATGAAGTGCTGTGCAATCCTCGTGACAAAATACAAATATACATTTTAAACACTCTTGTTACACAGACCCGTTTATATCCCATGTACCAATGACTATACACCAACATTAACACACAACATATAACAGAAAATACACACAGGGGCTGGTACTTTGCCACATATACCCCCCCCCCTTGTGCAAAGCACACATGGTCTCAATGGCCACCTCCCCCCTTAAAATCCTCAAAGTCTCGCTCAAAGTCCTGGGCCAAGAACAGGGACTTTAAGGGGTTGATGGGTGGCAATGTTGCCAGTAGCCAGGCTGCTACTGGCCATGCTGTCAGCAGACATGCTGACAGTAGGGCAAATCTCTCCTCCCGCTGTACCACTGGCAGTGGAAATGCTGCCAATGGTGCTGCTTTCAGCAGATGTGCTGACAGCTCCCAGACTGACTCCTTCATCCGGGGCAGGTCCAGCAGCGGAGTTGCAGAGGAAGCACCTGCTGCTCTCCTCCAGGTGGTGACGGTAGGGGGAAGTGATACCAGCAGGGAACAGCTCCCTCTCGGGCTTTGGATCCCCGCGGTCCTCCCGTCTGGGCGCTGGACTCTCGTGGTCCCCCCATCTGGGCGCTGGACTCATGCGGTCCCCCCACCTGGGCCCTGAAGACCCTGCTGCCTGGGCTGCTGTTCTGTTTATAGCAGCCTCCAGGTAGCAGAGGACCAACTCCACACCTTCCTCCAGGGAGTTTGGGGTGTGTTCCCTCTCACACTCTCCCATCGCTCCCTGTCCATCAGCCACAGGACCCGGATGACTATGGGCATGGACTGGGCCTCCAGCCCAGCATTGTCCTGGATCCAGCCCCTCAGCCTGATGGTGTCTTCTCACATTTCTTTTTTTTTTTGTCTTTTTTTTTTTAAACAAGAATTTGCGGTTCCTGCTCTGATCTGCGTCTAGGAGGCGCTGGTAATCCCACGATGACACCACGTGTCACTAAGACGGCTTTAAACAGGAAATAAACGACAGAGAGTGGTGGAGTTTGGTGGCGCTGAGCGAATGGTTTTGCTCAGCATTTAATTCAGAATCTTGTTTTTTCTGCGGGGCTAGTTAGTCTTAGACCGCCAAAATCATTCACTCGTGACCTCAGCCAGATTCGAATTTAGACCGAAGATGTTCGGATTAATTTATATAGCATATGTGTTTAGTTGCCAGAGTTAAAACATGTCTAATATCAATAGCAAGGGCAGTGCAGCAGTAAATGCTCAAGTACTCTATGAAATTAAATAAACATTAAAAATGACAAAGCCAAATTACTGTTGGCTAAATATGTGTACATAACTGTCACAGAGACAGCCGAAGTGGGCGGCGTCAGAACCAGGAAAGGTAATGAAATATACAAAACACAGGACGGATGAAATGAAATGATGAAGACGCCTGTTGGCGCCGGTTTAATACAAAATAAAAGGTTTACACAAACACGAAAAACACAGGACACGGCACTCTACGCCAAAATAAATAGACAAACGAAAACAGACTACTACTACTAATTTCCTCCGTCTCCAATCCCGTTCTCCGCTCACCGAACACCCAACCCCAGTATGTGCCAACGTGCATCTATATATACTATTGTGCTGGGATTCAATTACCAATTAATTATTCACTTGAATCCCAGCACGTGAATTAATAAAGTGCAATTCCCCGTGCTCACATATTACTACATTTTACTTGCACGTGAAGTGCTGTGCAATCCTCGTGCCTAAATACACATATACATTTTTAAACACTCGTGTTACACAGACCCGTTTATATCCCGTGTACCAATGTCTATACACCAACATTTAAACACACCACACGCAACACATAACAGATAATATACACAGGGGCGGGCACTTTGTTACAATAACCCATTTTGCATTGTGTGATCTGTGTGGTACCAATATATTTATTCAATGTCTGCCTGCAAGACAAGTAAAGTTCCTAAATACATTACAAAAAAATAACAAATTATAAAAATTAACATTAGTCTAAGTGGTGTTGGGGAAGAAACAGGAGCTGAACACACACAGACAGTACTTGGTGCAAAGCACACTGGGGCGCTGTGTTTATTTTAACAAAAATAAATAGAATGTTTTAACAAAAAGTAAACACTGCTCACAGGGCAATAATAAAAAGGTCAACAAAAACAGGTCTGGCACACAAAATTCAAACAAATACGATGCAGGATCTTGCAGCACTCATAGTTTTGTTTTTACTTTTAATTTGGTTTCGCTTTATTTAGCTTGTTTTGCTTTCCTTTCCTTCTCCTGTGTCTCTCACACTTTCCTCCTCTGAACAATTCACCACAAACAGGGATAGCTCCCTGTGACTATCTCCAAAGGAAAACTTAATTAGTCCATTCGGGAGATGGTCACATTCTACACAAGTTTTTGTTTGCATGGCCAACAGTCGATAATACATAAATAAATCATAGTTCTAAAATAAACATAAACACCACATGTGTTTTAAATAATAATAAACCTGCTCAAAAATAAACAAATACATATTGAGCAGGGCTTTGCCCTGCCCCCTTTCATATGTGCACAACATGTCTATATGGTAAATCAAGAAACTGTTGATTACAATCACATACGTTTTATTTATTTATTTTATTTATTGATTTATTGCATTTAAATAGCGCTTTTTATGCAAAGTACTGCAAAGCACTGTACAGTACATAGCAGAAAAAAATAACAAACCCCAATACATTTGTATAGCATGTAACTGCCATAATCAGACAATTTAAATAACACACTTAAACAACAGTTACATTAAAACCCGCTAAAAGAAGAAATTCATTTTATAAAAATGAGTTTTTAGTCTTGGCTTGAAAACTGCAACAGTCATAGCTTCCATGACAAACGAAGGCTGAGCATTCCATAATTTAGGAGCTCTACAAGAAAAAGCCCTCCCTCCCGTGTTGCTTTTGTTGACCCTAAGAACAACCAGCAGCCCCGCATTCTGTGATCTCAGAGTGCTTTTTGGAAGATACAGGGTTAGTAACTCCTGCAAATAACGGTGCTAATCCATTCGGGACCTTGTAAGTTAACAGCAAAATCTTAAAATCAATTTTATACTGCACAGGGAATTTTGCCTTTTAATTAATGTGAAGGAATGTTTTTAAGAATACTCAGATAGTTTCTCCGCACTAAAGAAAATAATATTACTCCATACCGCTGTTACTTCATATCGCACTAACACTAAGCTAAATGGGCGGAGATTTGTGACGCATGCCAAAATGAAATCTCATTAGCATGAACGGTTGCCAAAAACAACCCCAAAAAAATGCTTGTTAGGGGACACAAATACTCTGTAGATAGCAGCGATATTACAACCTTGTGTATCAGCAATTTCAGCTTTTGTAATGGACAGCTGACGCTGGACATGGCAAAAGGAAGGCTCTTGTGGGCCATCAGTTGAGGAACCCTGCAGTATTGTCTTCATATAAATAAAGAAAATAAATTAAATCAATACATGAAATGTACAATACAGGATGGGGCTTGTCTTACATTTATTTTCTTTTAACCCGGCATCATCTTGTCTACCTTGCACACACACACATGGAGGAGTATAAAATGGCAACTAATAATATAAAAAATTAAAAATAAACTTAAAAACAACTAAATAACTAAGGGAAAACATACCTGTATGCATAGAAAAAAACCTAAGCTGCTGCTGCCCTGTTCACACTGTTATCTCTCCTATACAAATACAGTACACCATCGCTATAACAAACCTACTGGGGAACAAGCTTTTGTTCGTAAGATCAAGAGGCTCGTTATAGCGAAAGGACAAATGAATGATAAATGGTTGGTGAGATGATATTGTGAATAAAAGTAGAATTATATGTACCTGTTCATCTCATGTATGCAGTATTTTGCCTTTGCTTTATCCTATGTGCTAAATAATTAAAACACAGTACAAAAAGCCAAAATCCTGAATTGAAGCTGAACTTTTATACAAATCAATCTGACACAAATTGTTTCAAAGTTCACCAAATCTTAATCCAACATGCAAGAATCCCAAACTGAGCTTTTTTTCCAAATCAACCCGACATGAAAAGTTTGACATGAAAACTTCATCAGATCTTCAAGTTTGTCATTGTTTTTTTTTCTTTAATCAATTTTGCTTTGCCGCATGGTTGCTGAACAAGCCAAAAATGTGCTTTTTGACAACCTATATTCATGACAGAGATATGCCTGCGTTACTGTTTTTTTCAAATGATCAATTTAGTTTCCAGTTTTGCTGCAACATAAAATGATTTTCGTTTCAAGGCATAGCCACACAGTGCACACTTTATTAAGACAAAAGAGTTGACTTCACTGCAGAGGTGGCACCCTGTGTGTATACAGACCGGGATGTTGACAGTGTGTGTTCATATAATCTTTTAATTATTATTTTTTTTTCATTTGGGGTCCATAGGCCAGGTTTGTTATAGCCAAAAGTTTGTTATAATGAATTGTTATAGCGAGGGTGTACTGTAATAAGAATCCTTACTACATTTCCTTGTTAACAGAAATAAAGTATACAGCTGAATGCAATAGAAATTATGTATTTTTTACCACATTCCAACCACATCAAAGTCATTACTCTAATTCTGGGGCAACACAATACAAATATTATATTATTAATATAGCGGAGCATGCCAGTTTTATATGGAATGGGTGAGCGGAACGGGGTAGTTGCTGGAGCAGAATACGAAGCAGATATTTCCAGCCAGCACTGAGAGCTGAGCACGGTTTTATATTTCTTAAATACATGTTCGGCCATGGAGTTTGCACAAAATTTTTTAAAAAAAATACAGAAACAGTCACTTTACAGTATTTTCCATCATGCCTATGCATGTTAACCATTAGCTTTCAAGTTTCAAACAAAAATTAGGCACTTGAGAATTGCATTTAAAAAAAAAAAAGCTTTCTTATATTCAATGTGATTGGCGATGCACTTTATAATTCATTGTGGAGGGGAAAATAGATAGTCTCCCGATTGTGGAGCTGCATTTGCCTGCAGTTATTACATAGCCTATATTGTTCTTATACAGTTCTACGGTTATGCCCCAATACAGCGCTGTGAACACGGTTTATATTCTCTGTACTCTTAAGGTTAGTTCATACATTACAGGGTGGTCCGTTAGCCCCATTGAGACTCACTCATATGTGTTTGTGGGTTGCTTTGAGCTCACTATGAGATATTCGGATACAAACAAGTATAAAGATAATTTGATACGAATGATATGCAAAGTTTGAAATAGGTGACACCGTACGTGACATTGTAGGTACCTGTAAAAACATGTTAATTGCAAGATGATATTTCCTAACTTACTTTATTTTCAATGTACTAATTTTTTCAGTACCAATCAATAATAATGAGAAAGTGTCTTCGAATTGAATTAGATAACTTCTCTGAGCACTGTATGCTGTCTTTTTTCTTTGCTGATCATAGCTTTTTTTTTTTTTTTACTTGAGTCAAAGCTATGCGATAGTTTATTTTATTTTACTTTTTATTATTTTTAATACAATGTGAGCGGAGCGTGCCTATTTTGTCTGGCGCGGGGGAGTGTAGCGGGAATTCCAAACAGTGCAGCGGAATGGAAAAAAGATTGGGATGGTGCGGGCACAGCAGAGCACTGAAGACACTTCCCTTTTTTAGCCAAATAAAAAATTAAAGGAGGTGCACACCACATTTTTACAGGTATACATATTGTACTAGGGAGGAGGAAGAAGATTTGGTGAAACTTAATGCAATAAGCAGAATTGACTGCTACACTCTCCCCCACTGAATTTCAGCACATCCTTTACAAATATTCACTGATTTACCTGAACAGAACACTCTACACCTTTCAAGGTTGGTTGTTAATCATCTACACACTAAGACTGGCTGTGTTGTCCCACGATAACCTGACACTGAGTCACCCCAACAGGAGTATGTGGTAGAAGAGGGTTGCGCAATCCCTCTAACTAACTTCCTTAACTAAAGGATGCCAAAAACATCTTTTAGATCATCTTAACTATTACCTTTATTACTACTCTTATTATGTCCCTCTGTACTTATCTGTGTTCTAATAAGAAGACCCTATTTTTTTTAAACTACACATACCTAATTCGGGAAAGTTCAAAACAGGGAACTCCTCTATTTCTTAATTGTTATAGCCTTGTCTTTTACCTTTACTTGCTGTGAGATGTTGTATATCAGCTGATTGACAAGCCTAACTACTTGTCCTAACACTAGCTACAGTCTCTGCAACTCGCATGGCAGGACTGACCATCTTCACACACACTCGCATGGCAGGATTGACCATCTTCACACACACTTGGCTCTGACATTGATCTATTTTGTGGGCTCGTCCACTTGTCCACAGGAAGTCCATCCAAGTCCAAAGGCTCTTCGGGGGTGTTGCTCTGTTCTTCCTTAGAGATCACAGACTGATGTTCGGAAGGAGATGGTATCCGTTCCACCCATGTCACTGTCCTATCCAAACCATCAATTTCTGGTAATTTCTGGGCCCTGTCTTCGTCTGCAGGTGTTACCAATGTCGCCAAATTGCAGGAAGCCAGTTGTCTCATGTATGCAAATGTTATAGTTTGCAACATTTGGGTCAGTTACACCTAGTGTAACACCTAGTGTCCTATTGAACTGCTCAACGTTCCCATTCCACACGGGGTGGTAGGAAGAGCTGGGTTTGCAATGGAAGGGGCCCATAAAGACTACATTTATTTTTTTTAAGTGTATACATCGCAAATCGCAATGTATTTCAATAGAGAATGGGTGTATAAATTAAGAATGTGGTGCTACATTTCTAAAAACAAGCTATTTGAAAAGTGTGTACATATTTAAGTGCCACATAATCATGTTGTCTGGTGTTGTAGTTTACATTTTATTTCCTCACTGCAGTCATTTAAGTAAGGTATGTGACATCACACTGTCAGCGGCGTACGTGCGTATCCACGCACCGCAGTCTGCTGCTGGCGAGGGGTGAGGTGTGCAGAGTGGGAGTCTAAACATAGGAGAATGAACGAACAAGTCCAAGCGATAAAGAAAATAATGACGAAAAAACATTTAAATGGCGCTCTAAAATGGAGGCGTAAAGCAGAAGTTGAAGATCAAAATGCAAAACTGCGTTGCATAAGCACTTACTTCATTAATAACAGTACAGAGACTCCTGGTGATGATCCTAATACTACTAATGAGTCTATAATTGATGATACTAGGCAGGTCCAGCCTACATTGATCATGGCTCTGAAGAACATGCTGCTGTTTCTTTTGATGAAATCCTTTCGTCAAATAAACAACACAACGATAACCTGCAGCTTCAAAACACACCAGTACGATTACCTTCCTCCAATGCTGCCCTGTGGATTGTTGATGCTTTGGCCCAACAACACTGCTTAGATACAGGCCCTGATTTCTACTGAAACCGCGATGGAAAATATGCAATGTCATCAAGACAACATAATGACAGAACAAGGTAATTCTAACCTTTTTATGCATTTTTTAATACATTATTTGAGTCGTTTTATGAGAGCATGTGTTTCCAGCAGGGGTTGACTTAACTGTGACTTTCAGTCCCCCTCAACTCGATAATGTAGAACCAGGTAAAATTATAAACATAACTTATAAGTAGACCTTTTTTCTAAATATATGTGTGTGTGTGTGTGTGTTGTGTGTATATATATATATATATATATTATATATATATATATATATATATATATATATATAATATATATATATATATATATATATATAACTTACAGATATCATATGACAATAATATTAGAAAAAGAAGTAAGCAATTGGTGCGACAATAGTTCAAGGGCTTCTGCGGATCTGCGAGAAACTTGTGTGGTGTGTGAAACTGAAGGGAGAAGAAAAATGAGAGCCGCTAGTTCGTCCGTCTTATTGTCTGTTCTGGAAGTTGTACAGTGAAAAAACAAGTTTATATCTACTGGATTCTGTTTTTCATTTTTATTAAGTTTAAATATACAAATGGAAACCAACGCAGAATCGTTTACCAATAACTAATATTGTACGCACGTAACTGCTATTTGTCAATGCACTAAAAAATATCTATATTTTTTGAATGCCTGTAAATGAAAGTAAAAATGACATATATGTCTACAGTTTACAAGTTAAGTCAATGGAAATCAATAGAGTGGCAGCCCAAAGTTTGCCGTTACCAACTGAACTTTGTTCAATCACCTGGCTTACAGTTTTCTCTGGGCTGAATCAGTGTTTAACAAACTTTGTAAATATACCACTCTATATATATATATATATATAAAATATATATATATATATCATATATATAATATATTATAATAGTACATAATATATATAATAGATTATATATATATAACAACTAATGATATATTCATGTTTTAATTTTGTCTTTACAATTGATGACACTTGCTTAAATAAAATGTTTATAGAAGGGTTGAAGTGGAACAGAAAAAAGCATAATAAAAAAATATTTTTACCTGGGTTCGATTCTCTTCCTGGAGTTGAAACTGCGAAAAATGAAGCAATGCTCAGGGATGATCGGGAATGTTGAGCTGTCACCAAGGCCTCGTGCTTCTTTCCCTCCAGGTGGCTACGGAGGGATGTTTAATGAACAATATTTATTAAACTATTAACTATGAAATTAAATCACCAAATAACATTGTGTTTTTTTGTTGTTTTTTTTTACAACTGTAAACTATAACATGCCAGTACATTAATTGCTATGCCTTCTGTAATATTTGTGGACTAGGAGATATACGTTCTAAAATTAAAATAATTATACTTTGGATTAAGTTCATTTATAGCACCTGCTTTATAAACAAATCAAGTGTGAGCCAAGACAGGGCAACTGAGCACAGATTTAAGAATATTGCCTAATGAGATTGTAGCAGGGGAAGATCTGTGCTGACTCTGCTGGTGTGTTCACTGTGCTGCAGGAAGAGGGCGGCAGTCGTCCAACAACCGTCTGTGACTCATGGCAGTGACACGGGGAGGTTGGAAAGTGGGTGTGTGGACTTTCCCCCTCTCTGAATGGCTGAGAGGCGGGTCTTGGGGAGATTGTTAGCCCTATAAGTTAACGCTCTGTTGTTTCCTCAGGTCTGCCCTTTTAAACGCGCCGAGAGTGCGGAAGTGCTGGTCCAGGACCGAGAACCAGTCGGGAGAGAATGAAACGGAGTGTTTCAGAGTGAGGCAGTGAGGGCGGGGAACCCTTGGGCAGGCCCCGGAATATTATAGCCGAGCAGGCTAGTTAGCCGGCAGCGTAGGTCGGTGATCCGGGTCGCACGGGCAGCGGCGACCGGGATTTCGCTGCAAAGTGCAGCACCTTTTCTTTGTAGTTTTGTTACTGTTTTATTTTCCCTTTTTCTTTTCGCCTTCTATTCTTGAATTATTGTTTGAAGCACCTGCGAGTGTGCTTTGCACCCTGAACTGTTTACCATCATTTGGTATTCCCATGGTTCTGTTTACCATAGTTGGTAAGCAGACCACAGACCAACAGCACCCTCAGCGGGCTAAAGAAACAAACACCCTTGAAATAAAACTGGGCACCTGTGCGGTGTTGTCAAGTTCACCTGTCTGTCTCCTGAGTCAGTGAATTACCCACCACCCTTCCACAGAGATTTACAGATTTTTTTGTCTAAATGTAAAAATGTACATTCTAGGTTGCTCACTACTACACTATGAGCTGCTTACTTTTTGATTTTAGGAAACTCTGTGATGCAGCCTTCAAGTGTCCCCAAATGGTAAAACTATTGAAAGGATCTGGCTCATATAATCACCATCGACTGGCTGTGTCTTCTGTTTTGTATGCAAATTGTTCTCTCTGAACAATGCATCTGCATAAGCCAAGAGAGGATTTGATTCATGGGATCACATTGGCAGACTTGGTGACCATGAAAGTTCTACTGAGCACCGACAAGCTCTCATCACTTATACAATGCATTTATCGAAGACTCAAACCCTTGATAAACATATAACAGATGGATATATTAAAGAAAGAAATTACTGGACAGAAGTTTTGAAGCGAGTCATATCAGCAATAAAATTTCTGACAACACGAGGTCTTCCACTGAAAGAAACTAATGAAACCTTTGGCAGTCTTAATAATGGCAACTTCCTTGGCTGCTTAGAGTTCTTAGCAGAGTACGACCCTTTCCTGGCCCTCCACATCGACAAGTATGGGAATGCTGGTCATGGCACAACATTATATCTATCATCAACAATCTGTGAAGAGTTCATCAAACTCATGGCTGATAAGGTCAAGCAGGACATTATGGATGAGCTAAAATTGACTAAGTTCTTTTCCTTTATCGTTGATTCCACACCGGATATTAGCCATAGTGATCAGCTGGCATTTACTTGTGACAATGCTAGTAACATGTCTGGCACTCATTGCGGTGTTCAAGCTAGGGTAATTGCAGTCAACGAGAAAGCCGTGTACATCCCATGCATGACCCACCCACCTATGTGGTGTTGCTGCTGCAGAGTCAAGCACTGATGCAATTACATTTTTTGGATTTGAAAACTGTAGTGTTTTTCTCAGGATCGACTTATCGCTGGGGACTCTTGCGAGATTTTCTGAACGAGGAGACGTCTGAGGCCAGTAAAAGTAATCTTTTCCCGAAGCGCCTCGGTGACACAAGGTGGTCAGCTCGAGTGGACGCACGTCGCAGTTTATCATGCAACTACAAAAAATACAAATCTGTGCTTCAGGCTATTGGTGCAGACACTCTGCAGAAGAGCAACACACGAGCAGAGGCAAACTCATTAGTTGAAACCATGGATCAGTTGGAGACTGCATTTACGACAACATTTTGGAGTAGTATACTTACAAGAATAAACAAAACAAGTCAACTTCTGCAGTCTGAAACAATGGGCTTAGGCACAGCTGTGACACTGCTGAAGTCACTATCTGAGTTTGTGGCAGCACAACGGGAAAGGTTTGAGGAATACCATGAATCTACAACGTTATTACGTTCTACACCTAAATTTCAGTTAAAGCGGCAACGTCGTCCAAAGCATATGGCTGATGATAGTGAAGAACCTGCTGTTGTGCTGACTTTTGAAGAGAAGTTCAAAGTTGAATCATTCTACACCATAGTTGACTCACTTTTCAGCCATCTCAACAGAATGCATATTCAGAAATAAACAACTGTTTCTGTTTTTTAACAGGTGACCTTGACAGTACTGCTGTTAATTAAAGAGTCTCTCCGAAGTTTAACTGAGTTCTATTCAGATGACCTCAATGAAGAGATCTTTGAAGAATGGGTACAGTGGTGCTCACTTTTAAAGCAGCTTGCCTCCAAGCCATTATCACAAGCTCTGCCTACACCACTGCAAATGCTGACCACAGTGAACATGCACAATTTGCAAACAGCCTTTCCAAATGTCTTTATTGCACTACACATTTACCTGACCCTACCAGTCTCAAACTGCAGTGGTGAAAGGTCTTTTTCACATAAAAAAAGGATAAAAAGTTCTTTACTTGCTACAATGGTTCAAGAAAGACTTAACAGTCTCTGTTATTCATACTCATCCACTGAATCTGAGATGGTAAACTCTGTAGACTTCTCCAGTTTAATTGAAATGTTTGCTGCAGCAAAGGCACGCTGAAAAATCTGAAGACATTTTTCATCTCTGTAAATGGAATAATAGCTACATGCAGTGGATTTGTGAAGAAGTTATTCGTGTTAACATATGTGTGGTTCAGGGGGTGTTACTAAGCCCATGCGCCCTATCATCTTCTTCCACCAATGAAATGTACTCTATTTAAACCTTAGTCTCCTCCTCCTAGTTGTCTTGCTCTTTTTTGTTCTGGTGTAAACCAAAGCGGACTGCAAGACCCATTCTTTTTTGCAAAAACTAGCAGAGAACAAAATTGATTATTTATAGAATCTCTCTTCAGATTCAGAGGACTTTTTGTCTGCAGCAGATCATTCCCCTGCTGCTTCAAATCAGGGTCAAATCACTCCTCCATTCCAGTCTCCGTTCAGTGGCTCTGTGAGATCCGTACAGCTGCCTCCCAACCAATATCCTCTCAGTACTCCAGCTTCCCAAGGAGCTAATCTTCGTCGTTCTAAACTACTCCGGTACCAGGATGCACCTCCAGAGCATTATACTGGAACGACTGGGCTTTAAATAAACTTATAAGGTCCCTTCTTACAAACGGAAACGCGATTTGAGCAGGTAGCGATCGAGAATCTCTATTTGTTCTCTATAGCAAATCCATCTCTGCAGAACTGTTTTTCCCCCTAAAAAAGCTCCCCAGCTATGCTCAGCTGTTCAGCAGTCCCAACCAGATTGAAGGCAGTCTGCGTCGGAACAATTCATCCCAACAGCCAGCACTTCTAAACAGCAGGATCCTGCTTCAGCCAGATCAATCCAACAAGAGCACTCCTTGATTTTTCAGGAGGTTAAATCTTTCATGCAACCATTTGCTGACTCATTATCCTCGGTCAAGACCCAACTGAGTAATTTAGGTAAAAATTGTCTAATATTGAACAAGAGAAAACTTCAGCTCTTTCAGTTTTCTCCTCTATTCCTACAATTACTCCAGTCTCAGCTACAATTACTTCCTGTTCCGATCATTAACACCTTCAGTAGATCCTCCCGTCTTCAACATCGCCACTGCTCTAGCTTTTGGTTCGTATCTCCATCCAAATCTAGACGGCATTCAATACCTCTGCAAATTCAGCGCAGTATAATTGAAGGTAAGGACATTAATCTTGTGTCTTTATTTGTGGCAACATCAAAATTCCTAGATCACAGAGTAGTGGATTGCGGAGATCTGTCAGTTACATTAAAATCCAGAGATCCCAGATTACTTAAAAATCTAACATTGGGGGAATTCGTCCTTGCTTTCTCCATATTTAGAGATGTGCTATGCTCCATTTATCCTAACTGCAGAGCAGAATTAGACTCCTACGAATATTGTCTGTCAGATACGGAGGAACTATGTTCTTTGAGTATCATAAAGCGTTCTCAGCAAAAGCAGCAGCCACATTGGCATCAGATAACCATTTAATCAATTGAGCTAAACCCGATCCAGATTTATTTAACCATATTTTTGGCAGCCTCAGAGCTAATGCATGCGGGGTCTGCGCTTCCATGGGCCATCCAACATCCCTCTGCCCTAAGACTGCTATAGCGTCTACTTCTAAAGCAGCACCTGGTGCCAATGCTAATTATTCAAACAGATCTTCCTTTCCCAGTCCAATACATTCCTCAGCTCTACCTGATCAATCCACAAGACAAGACAAATATGGGCACAAAATTAAATTTGCATGAGGAAGACAAATTTTTAACAACTTCAACACCGGTTTCTGTTCAAACAGGCAATGTAATTTCATTCATATGTGCAGCAATTGTGAATTAATTAATTAATTAATTAATTAATCCTATTGACATAGCAACCCAGAAAATGTCAGGGAAAAAATATCTTATCATTGATTTATCAGCTCCGCAGGGTTCAAGCATCAACAATATCAACTCTCTTATTCCCCAAGATCAATTTTCTCTTTCAGATGCAATTCATTCAATTAAATTAGCAGGTTGTGGTTCCTGGCTTGCTAAAGCAGATATATCAGATGTATTTAAGGTAATGCCAATCCATCCTTCTCTTCGCCACCTGTTTTATATATGCTGGGAAGGAAAGTTTTACTTTGCCACACAATTAACTTTCAGCTGCCGTAGCAGCCCAAAAGTATTTGACACTCTGTCTGAAGCATTATGCTGGATACTGCTCAATGCCTACCATGTTCCATTCCTGTTTCACCTGCTTGATGATTTTTTATTGATCTCCCCTCCATCTGATCCGCCAGCAGAAGCAATTACTAAACTCAAGAGTTTGTTTTCAGCAGTTGGTGTCCCGCTCTCAGAGGAAAAAACAATCGGCCCCCTTCATTCTTTGGAATTTCTTGGAATCATTCTGGACACGGAAAAATTCGAAGCCAGCCTCCCAGAGTCCAAATGCAATCACATTCGATTTCTTATTCAGAACTTTCAGATTAGTAAAACAATCCTAAAACGTGCTCTGCTTTCATTGCTGGGTATCTTCAATTTTACAATTTGTGTTATTCCCCAGGAGGACATTTATATCTCGTTTACTTGCATCAACAGCAAAAAATTTGGACTCTTACATTAATATTTCATCAGAAGCTAGGAAAGATATTAAAATGTGATCTGCTCTTATTCAGCATTGGAACGGCTTATCCATGTTTTATGATGATTTCATCTCAGCACCGCATGATATGGCTTTGTTTATAGACGCATCATCTCTTGGATTCGG
Organism: Polyodon spathula; assembly: GCF_017654505.1. Taxonomy (NCBI): domain Eukaryota; kingdom Metazoa; phylum Chordata; class Actinopteri; order Acipenseriformes; family Polyodontidae; genus Polyodon; species Polyodon spathula. Next base: position 22,261,349 of record NC_054546.1, read on the forward strand.
AGGTATTTTAAAGAATGAATGATTTTCCAGTATATGGTCCCTGGAAATTGAAAATCTATCTCCAAAGCTAAAGTCCACAGCTCTTCTTGAGATTTATCCAATAGTTGCAGCAGCCCAGCTATGGGGTAATCTCTGGTCCAGGAAATCAATCTTATTTTATTGCGAAGTAGCTACAGTTCATATTATAAATAAAGGCCGTTCCAGTTCCCCTCTTATCATGCAATTACTGCGGCAGCTAGTTTGGATTTTTTTATCCAACAATTTTCTAATACAAGCTCATCATCTACAGGGCATAAGTAAAATTGCAGCTGATGCTCTCTCTCGTTTACAGATAGCCAAATTTCACAGATTGATTCCTACAGCTCTGCCATTCCCAGCAGCAACTCCTCAGTTCAAACAGCTCATTTTCAACTGAATCTAACCATCAATAAGCTAATTAATTCAGCTCAAGATTACATGGTTTCAGCACTTGCTCCTTTTACCAGATCTTTTACTCCTACAGGTTGGGCTTGTTATGTAACCTTCTGCTCTCAAAATAGGATCAGTCCTACTTTTAATCAGAATTGGATCATGGCTTTTATAGTTCATGCAAAGGATTCTCTGTACCTGGCATCAGTCTCTTTCTGCATTTTTTGTTTTTTTTGAGATGCTCTGAATATACAGTTCCTTCTACTTCCAGTTTTCCCACTTGGGTATTCGCTGCAATGACCTTAATCATATTCTTTATTCTCTAATTTCAAAAAATCTGATCAGCTTCGGCTATTCAACTTTCAAAAATTGACTCTCCTCTATGCCCCTATTCTTCCATGCTGAAATACATTACAGAATGTAATCCTAAAACTCCGTCCAATCCCCTATTGATCAATGCAAGCGGATCTGTTGTTTAAAGGCATTGGTTTTCTTCTCAGCTCTCCGCTTTGGTTTCCAGAGCAGGTCTTCCCCTGCAATTCTACACTCTGCATTCATTCAGAACTGGGGCAGTCACTTCAGCAGGAGGTGCAAAGATTAACCAGCATCTAATCAAAAATATGGGTTACTGGACCTCCTCAGCAGTTGAAGCTTACATTCGTTCTTCATCAGCCGAAATAGCATCTGTCCATCAGTCCATTGCTAGTATGTCCAGAGCAGGGACGACCTTTCTGCCTGGACTGCCGAAAGTTTCCTCCTTTAAAATAAAATATATTAAAATAATATAAAATTAAATAAAATAAAGGGTTTTTTTTTTCCTTCCCACTGTGCAGAGGGTCTTCACATAGTCAGTAGGGTACAGTTACTAACCACTGTGTCACGTTAAGCCTTTTTTCTTTTGTGTTAAATGTTTTCTTTCTTTTACATTTTATATGCATTGGCAGTTCTCTATTTTCTTCCTATAAATGTTTTCAGTGGGGAACCGGGGGTCCATCTTTTGGGTGCTTAGTGATTTCACCTTTTCCAACCCTTTGTTAAGCATCGCTTCATTTACCTCATAGAGGAGGTAAATAGACAAGGTTGGTATCTCGTCCTCTGCCAGGAGTAATTAAAAAAAACGTGCAGAAGGTGGCCATCTCCCGAATTAAGTGATTCATTTGTTGCTAATCGGGAGATGGTCACCGTAATAAAAACCTGCAACTCTCTTCGCTCCGCGTGGGTGTACAGAGGAGAGTACGGGAGAGCAAGAGGAGAGAAACAAAAACAAAATTAAAAATACCAAACAGGATCAGTGAAAGCAATCTGCCCAGCCTGACCTGTGTGTTTTTTAGTTTCATTTGAAACCTTTATTTTCGATGTGTGAGCTGCGTCTTTTTGTTTAAATATTTATTTTTGTTCAAAATAAACGGTGCATGCCGTGTCTTTTGCCCTGCAGTACTTGCCTGTGTTTCTTCCTGCACCTGGCCTGACATCACCACAAAGCTATCCTGTCACAGTCCCATATCAGACCACAAAAACCATTGCCTTGCTAGATATAATGTATGATGTTGTCCCTGATGACTTTTTGATGATTTATTGGCTTTGTCCCTTCTGAAAGGCCTCCATTTCCTTCTTACGTAGAACAGATCCTAGACACTACACTGTCTCCTTCCTGTTTCTTCTGAAGTTCATGATCAGTGTGGCCAACTTAGTGACTTTCACTGCCAACAACAGTGATTTTCAGAGAAAGAAACTGCCAAATCTTATCATCAACATCAGTCACAAGCAGCACAATACACTACGCTGCTACCATTCTAAAGTAGTACAGTTGTGGTGTTCTCATAGTGCAGATTTCCGCAGTTTTGCAGTTCTAGACACAATTGCAAAGTTGTGCATTCTTTGAGGGCTGCTATGTGACATCACTCAAATTACCTGCAGAAATCTGTGCAGATCCTGCACAGCCCAGCGCAGCTTTGAAAAGTTGCTGCGAAGACTGGTTGCGGCTGTGAACCAAAGAGATCACGAGTGACCTGCTAATCGTAATGTAAATAACTACTAAAACTGCAGCTGCCCCCTTGTTAACGAAAGCGAACAACATCAATTATTTAAACAAACATAAATATACTAAATCCATATTAAGTGATGCATAATGTTACAATAAAGTTAATTTTAATCAATTACATTAAACTGACTCTGTATATGTAGATAATTCACACAAATACAACACATTTAAAAATGATCAACCATCATTAATACATTTAATATTGTTTATATTGGTGTTTTCTTTTAATGGTTAAGCGATTCCGAGAGGAGTGGTAAATTGCCTAGTGATCTTTTTGGCGGCTTTAGAATGTTTAAATAGTGACATCTAACGAATTTGTAAGGTTTCTCTGGCAACTTCCTGCTTTGTGGAGTTGGCAACACTGCTCACGATGAATGAAAAACGGGGATCGCCTCTACTCCAGGTGGTGACCTTGCCTTAATATCATGCACCATCTGCACAGCTCTCGCCTTCACTTCTACTTCCCACTTAATATGGCGCTCTAACACATCCAACACTGTCTCGTTACAGATCGAGCCCGATGAAGTCTTGCCAACACCCTGGTCCATTCCACTTGCTATCAACACCTCCTGATGGTTCGTGTTCAGTCTGAACAGATCTTGTACGTTTTCATCTTCCATCTGTTTAGCATCTTCTAGTAGCAGACCATAGGTTCCTTGATTAGCCTTTGACTGACCTTTCTAATCATTAATGGTTCTTGACTGAGTGCATCGGCTACTGTGTTCTTGGTCCTGGATATATAGTGAATGTCAAAGTTGTACGCTGACAATTTGGCGAACTTTCTCTGTTCACAGGCAGAAAACTTCAGTTTGGTCAAGATGTGAGTCAGCAGATTGTAATCAGCCCATACTGTGAATGTGTGACCTTTTAACCAGTGACTGAATTTGTCACAAACTGACCATTTTAATGCCAGAAACAGTGTGCAGGATATTTCTGCTGAGCTTTCGTCAATGACTTGCTTGCAAAAGATAAGGCTTTTTCTTTCTTTTCACCCACGGGGACTTGTGACAATACTGCCCCTAATCCGTCCAGTGGTGTATCGGTTGACAAGATGAATGGCTCCTCAAAATCTAGATGTGCCAATATGATAGTTTCCAACAGCGTTGTATTTAACTCTTTAAATGACCTTCGGTCCAATCTGCACTTTCCTTGCTACAGCGTTTAGTCTCAACCCCTTCTTCCTCTTAGGACAGGCTGTCAAAGCAAACAAGTGGTTTGCTAGCTTTGAACAGTTCTCAATACAATGCTGACAATAAATAACCTGCCCAGGAATGATCTCATTTTCTTTTGGGAGGGTGTGATCCTATTGGGTTCCATCAAATCAGTCTCAGTGGTGGAAATAATGGCCTCTGTCTTGTCTGGGTCTGTCACCGCTCCATTCTCATTCACTATATACCAAAGAAATTTTACAGTCCATCTCAGGAAATGGCCAAAACATCATTGAGAATTCAGCAATGTCAAAAAGTTCTAATCTCGAAATATTTTCATCATGAGCCTCATGAAACTGGCTGGACTGTTACATAACCCCTGTGGCAAACGACTGAACTCATACAGACCCATTGGGGTCGTGCTTCGCACATCGGTATGTTGTAAAAACCTTTCACCAAATCCATTGCACTGAATAGAGCATTGCCACTTAGCACTGCAAGACAATCAACTTGTTGATGCAATGGGTGAGCATCCTTGACAGTGTATGCGTTGAGCCAACGGTAATCTACGCTGATCCGTAATGCGCTACTCTTTTTCCAAACCAGCACTAATGGCAAAGCCCACTCACTACAAGATTTCCAGAAGATCTCCTTTTCTTCCATTTCACTTAGTACCTGCCTTAGCTTATGATAATGTCCTGGTGGAATCTGGGGATAGGGCAGCCAAAACAGTTTATCATCCGCCAGGTGTATGCGGTTGGCAAACTCTTACCTAGCCCCAGTTCAGAAAAGACGACTCTGTACTGCTTCATCAATTTGACTAACTGTTTCTTTTTCCAATAATGGGAGACTTCACATGAGTCAATATCAATGTCTTTGAATCCTAGAGCTCTGAGTGTGTTGCTTACATTGACCCAGTCAAATGACCCATTATTCCTGACACTAGCTTTCTGGCTGTTTGCATTCACAGTCTGTTTAGTTAGAGGAATGATGCAGGTTTCCAAATCCTCCATTGCTACGCAGGTATATACAGTGCCTATAGAAAGTCTACACCCCTTTGAACTTTTTTCCAATTTGTTGTGTCAGTGCCTCAGAGTTTCATGCATTTAAATGATGATTTTTTTTTTTTTTCCCACTTATCTACACACCATATTCCACACTGTTAAGGGGGAAAAAAGTTTTCATTGAGAAAAAAATATATATATATATATATATATATATATATATATATATATATATATATATATATATATATATATATATATATAAACTACAAAACTGAAAGATCATAATTGGATAAGTCTCCACCCCCCTGAGTTAATATTTGGTGGAAGCCCCTTTGGCAGCAATTACAGCTGTGAGTCTGTTGGCATACGTCTCTACCAACATTATACACCTATATTTGGCAATATTTGACCATTCTTCTTTATAAAACTGTTCAAGCTCTATCATTCCTTGAAGAGCGTTGATGAACAGCAATCTTCAAGTAATGCCACAAAATTTGGATTGGATTTAGGTCAGGGCTCTGACTGGGCCACTCATGGAAATGTACCTTTTTGTTCCTTAGCCACTCCAATGTAGCTTTGGCTGTGTGCTTTGGGTTGTTGTCATGCAAGGTGAATTTCCTTCCCAGTTTCAGCTTTCTTGCAGAGGGCAGCAGGTTTTCCTTAAGGACTTCTCTGTACTTTGCTCCATTCATTCTGACAAGTGCCCCAGTCCCTGCCGATGAGAAACATCCCCAACGGTATTCTTTGGGTGAGGCGCTGTGTTGGGTTTGCACCAAACGTAACGCTTTGCATTTAAGCCAAAAAGTTCAATTTTAGTTTCGTCAGACCACAAAACCTTTTGCCACATGGCTATAGAATCTCCTGAGTGTTTTTTTGCATACTTCAAACAGGATTCAATGTGGACTTTCTGGAGTAATGGCTTCCTTCTTGCCACCCTACCATACAGGCTAGATTTGTGGAGTGCTTGGGATATTGTTGTCACATGCACATCTTGGCTATAAAAGCCTGTAGCTCTTGCAAAGTTGCCATTGGCCTCTTGGCAGCCTCTCTGATCAGTCTCCTTCTTGCTTGGTCATCCAGTTTGGAGGAACGGCCTGATCTAGGCAGGGTCTTGGTGGTGCCATATATCTTCCACTTCTTAATAACTGTCTTGACCGTGCTCCAAGGGATATTCAAGGCCTTTGATATTTTTTTTATACCCATCCCCTGATCTGTGCCTTTCAACAACTTTGTAGCAGAGTTCTTTTGAAAGCGTCTTGGTGCTCATGGTTTGCTTTGAAATGCACTACCTAGCAGAGGGCACCTATAGGAACTGCTGAATTTATCCTGAAATCATGTGAATCACTATAATTTAATACAGGTGGAGGCCATCATAGGACGTGTAGATAAAGGAAAAAAAAAACTGTTTTAATGCATTTTTATTCCAGGGTATAAGACAACAAAAGGTGAAAATTTTGAAAGGGGGTGTAGACTTTCTGTAGGCTCTGTACTTCTGCAATGTATGCATTGTGCCTTAGGGTTACTGCCTTGTTATATGGGTTGATGACTTTGACTGGGACCCCTATCCCCCCACATGGATCTGACTAGCCTATTCACCATAATATCTTTTTTATAGGGCAGTGATTTCTGAGGCTGTACTAAGAGAGTGCAGCCTATACAGATGTGGACCTTAGCTGGTAACTTGCCCCACACCAGCACTCGTTTCTTCACAGGCATTAAATTTAATAACGGGGCTAACTTTGCTGTTCCTACTTGATTTGGGATGTGGTCACTGTTCCACCTTTCTAATCCAGCCAGCATATTCAAAAACCCCTCACTGCTTTGAGTCTTTTCTGGCTCAGTTTTACACATTACACACCAATAACTGTCAACCTTCTTAACACTAGAACGACCAACGTGGTAATTTTGGCCATTTTTGGAATTTAAATTGAACTTTTCCGAAATACATGTACAAATTACCCTGACATAGAAAGAATTGCATAGCTGCAAAAATTAGCAAGATACAATACTGTCATACCTATTTCGACCATGAGCGGTCAAATGGTCCGATACATATAAAACATATTATTATTTGTATTTATCAGTCGGGACTTGCAGTTTTATTATATCAGTCTGCATTCCTCAAGTGAGCGGTCTGTTGACATTTCTATTGTCTACAGACTGATATCCCATCAATCAGCATTGACAGTGCCCTTGGAGGAATTATAAGCTTTCATTGTGCTAGTATATGGCTGTGGAATTTGGTGCCAGAAGCCTGTGTTACTGTTGCTTGCTGTGCCAAATGCCCAAAGACAGTAAGTGCACTGTATATCTTGAAAAGCGCAGTATCTGTGTGATTTGTGCAAGCACTTAGACTTTTTAAACAATTATAAATTAAGCTCATTATGTTCAAATGTTTATTTATTCATGTCATTTCGATTATTGTATGTCTGTATATAAACGCATAGCTTCGGTTGCGTATACGCGCTTGGTTATGTAGGCAATATAAATCAATTTATTTTAAAATTGTTATTTATTTATATCATTTCAGTTGCAGTTTTGTATCTATATGATATATCTGTACACACACACACATGTATTTTCAAATATTTGTTTATTTCATTTTGTAATATGTCTGTATATAAACACATTTCTGTTTTAATGTCAGCTATAATTGTGGGTAGTATCAGTATACCAACTTCTCACCCTCCTACTTAATCTATACTGGGCTGGTCTTTCTCTACCATCGTTGTTTGCTGGCTCTTTACATTTTCAGCAGCTTTTACGGCCTGACCCTTGGACTTACATTCACCTGATATTCATTTAATGCCTCCTGTATTTCTACTGCAGTCCACTTACTGACTGGTTTACACCTAAATACTATGGCCAACTCGGGATCTGGACAGTTACCAATAAACTTCATTGTAACTGCCCCGCTGATGTTTTCCATTTTCCTACCCTGGCTCTACAAGTACTTGTTTGCTACATATGCTGCAAGGTTTAAACGGACCCAATAGTCTAACTGGCTCTCCTTGATACCTGGCAATGTGGCATAAAATCTGGCAAGCGTAAACATGACGATGGGATCTCACTAAAATACTGTTTCAGAATGTCAAATAAGACTACCGGGTTACTAGGTGGACTTCTTGCTGGCTTTCTTTTCAACCCCATCTTCACTGTCTCATGGCTCATCAGATGAGTAAGTATTTCCTCTGCTTGACTATCAACAGGGCACCCATTCTTCTTCAAATACACTTGCATCATGTCATTCTAACACTTTGCACCCTTCTGCGCCACGCCTCCTAAATATAGGCGGCTTACGGCCATTATGTTTCACCACAACATTTATTTTTCCTAAATCACGACTGGGCACAGATGTTTCCCTGCTCTGACTAGGTGATGGGTCCCCTAACTGGGTGTCGCTGCCATAGTCGGAGTGGCTGTCAACCAGGACGCTATGGAATCCTCCATTTGCTGCCCCAATTGCCCAATCAAATGATACAATTAGTTGCTGTGTGACTCCCTCTTGACCCCCCCACCGTTAATATGTTGGGTATAGAATAATTGACCAGGGGCTCCCGAGTGGCGCATTTAGTAAAAGCGCTCTGCACGAGTGCAGGATGCGCCCTATAGCCTCGATGTCGCTGGTTCGAGTCTGGACTATTCCACAGCCGACTGTGGATGGAAGTTCCCAGAAGGTGCCGCTCAACTGGCGTTGCCGGGGGAGGGGGAGCTTAGGTTGGCCAGGGTGTCCTCGGCTCACTGCGCACCAGCGACCCCTGTAGTCTGGCTGGGCGCCCACGGGCTTGCCTGTTAGCTGCCCGGGAGCTGCGTTGTCCTCCAACGCTGTAAATACTGGGAGGCTGCATGGTGAATCCGTAGTGTGTAAAAGAAGCGGTCGGCTGACGGCACACACTTCAGGGACAGCGTGTGTTCATTTTCACAGCTCCCGAGTCAGCGCAGGAGTAGTAGCGATGAGCTGTGCCTAAATAATAATTGGGCATTTCAAAATTGGGAGAAAATAAAAATAATTGGCAACGACTAAATTTATATATATATAAATGATTGACCGAAGTCTTTGTGGCTCAATCACAGATTAAATAATGTTCCCTTTAAATTCTAATTGGACTGACTATTGAGACCAATGGAGTTCCCCTTGCATTTGGGAAATGGAAGTACGACGGTAGAAGAGCAATGGTTATAATGGAGAAGGGAGACTGTTTTTCTTGGGATATGCTTACTGTAGGAGTCGCTGGACTGGGTAAGGGGCTGCCTGTGATTGTGAACATGGACTTGTTGTTGTGTGTGAGAAGATGCTCACTGTGAGGAGTGCAGGACTGAGTACCGGTGCTGCCTGTGTGTGATCGTGAACTTGGACTTGGTGCTGAGGGTGAGAAGATGCTCACTGTGAGGCGTGCAGGACTGGGTACCGGGGCTGCCTGTTATTGGGGGGTGTGTGTGTGTGTGTGTGTGTGATTGGGGGGTGATTGGAGGTGGGGGGTCACCATTAAAAAGGGAAGTTTCTATTTTCTGTATTTTAGCAGCTGTATTACTTGTTGTTTACATTTCTTTTGCTGTGATTATATGTCAGGTTTTTACTTGTGGGTTCTAACTTTAAAAGTTGCTGTTATGAGTTCTGTAAGTTGATTTGTATAGTATACAATTTAACCTAGTGTTTTGCCACGTTGATTCTTAAACACAGTTTATAAAGTACTGATTTAACTGGGTGCTTAAACTAATAGTTATTGCTAAAGCTCTGTTTATAACGTGTAAAGTACTGATATAGCTGGGTGTTTAAATTACCATTTGCTGCTAGTCTAATGCTTGACTTCTAAATTGTTGGGACTTGATTAATGCATTTGATGTCCTATAGTACTAGGGTTAAGTTAAGTTGTTGGGCTAGAACAACTAATTTGACTTCACGATTGTGTAACTATAGTTATTGTGATTCAATTGTCTTTCTTTACACTATGTAACACAATTTTTGTTCCTGGGTAGTAAGTGTTATTTCCTAATTGCTTATGCCTCAAAAGTATAGAAAATGGCTATTATTCTCCACAAACTTTGTTTTTGACTACAAAAGATTTAGATTTAGAAGGGAGTAGTTTTTCGAGATTTACAATTATACTGTAAATAAAGTATAATTGTAAATCTCGAAAAACTACTCACGTCTAAATCTTTTGTAGTCATCTTTGTATTACTTTAGTATAAAAACATGTTAATTTGGATTCATATGTTGTTTTTTTCTGACTTTATGTGAACGAAAAGACACACATTTGCCCATTTTCCCATTGGAAATAGTGATATTTTGAAATATCACTGTCCTGGTCACAAAAGCAAAGTTTGTGGGAAATAATAGCCATTTTCTATACTTTTGAGGCATAAGCAATTAGGAAATAACACTTACTACCCAGGAAAAAAAAAAAAAAAAAAAAAATTTGTTAGTGTTATTATTCCTTTACTTGAAATCCTTAGAATTATGTTCACTTGTTTATAATGTGCACTTATGTAGTTCCTTGTTTATTATGCACTTAGTTTCGCTGTGTGTATGTTTAAATGGAGTCAGACTATAGCTTTTTAAAGCTGTTAATTAAGTTATGACTATTGGAAAATCCTGAATATTGTAACCACTGCTTTACAGTCGTTCCCCCTGTACTACTTGATTGCATGTCCAGCTTGTTTGTTTTTAAGTACCATTTTAATATAGCTGTTTTCCTGGTGCTTCTCTCTGTTCCTTAGCTACCATAATTTATTGCATCTTGTGAGGGAGATCGAATGACGCTTGGTGTTAGATGTCCCTCCCGACCTGAGAGGGTGCTAGATAAAGGGAGCAGAATACCCTGGGCTAAAAGGCATGACACTTTATTCCTGTGGGTAGGTGGAAGTCGGCCAGTTAGAAAAGGGACTGAGCTATGGTACCCGAACGGGAAATGATATGGCATCCGCAGATTGGAGCATCGGTTGCGCTTTTTAAGCGAGGGTATAAAATAGGGAGACAGCAAAGTAATCTGTTCCTTTGTAAATGGTTAGAAAAACAACTTAAAAGGAGTCCCTGCATTTAAAAGAAACTGTGATTGTTCTGTTAGTCTGTCTTGTAAACGTTGTTTGTTTGTTTTGCCTGTTTTCAAGATTACTAGCATGATCCGGAACGGCAGCTGCAGGCCAGCATTAAGCCCGGACACCAGCACTTCACTTTCCATTAGGTCTTTTCACCACAAGCACTTAATTCACGCACTGTATGAACTGTGTCTGTGTCTTTGTGTTTTGTGTGAATGATAAAACTGGACTTTTGGTTGCGGGTCAAATCCATGGGATTATACAAACTGAAGTGATACAGCTGCAGAGTATTATACATTTTTGATCCAGACCAGAAGTTGCACCTGGTTTTCTGATAGTACTTATAGGTGGCTGTGTGGTCCAGTGGTTAAAGAAATGGGCTTGTAACCAGAAAGTCACTGGTTCAAATCCCACCTCAACCACTGAATCATTGTGTGTCCCTGTCACAAAGATCGCCGGAGTGGGGTCTGTCAGACCAGGAACCAGGAAATAAACGACAGAGAGGTGGAGCTCTTGTTTGCACTCAGCATTTAATGAAAGAACAGAACAGTAAATAAAAAGACACAGGACATGGCACATTTGCCAAAACAAACAGATGAACAAAACAGACTACACATGAGTAGATAGACAATCAGAATACATAAAACACTGAATAGAATGCAGTGTCAAGTACAACAGCTGTACATTGGTTCCCATTCACTAAATATTGCATTTTAAGAAAAAAAAAATCTTTTTTTGGAAAGAAAAATTCTACACTGTAAACTAAGCTAATAATTTGAAAATGATACGGTATCACAACAAAATAACATTCACATACTTGAAATAGCAGAAGAAAGATATTATTAAAAAGTCTTAATCAAATACAATGCACTCTGTTTATAACAATCACATCTGTCCCGGATGACTTGATTCTTATAAGCGATTGATTCTTAAAAGTGGACCTATATGATTACAATTAACAGGGCGCAAAATAACAGATGGCAACGACGGCAATTGCTGAAGTGCCCAAGCTGCGTGCCGCAATACCTCACAAAAAAAACGTATGGCAAATGTTGATGTAAGCCCGTCCGTCACTGCTGCCAGTGTCCCTCAGCACCAGCACATCGTGCTCTATATCCCATTCACAAATTGCTCCGTGTCAACTCACCCATTCTGTCCCAATTTAATTTAATTCTGTCTAATCTCACCCTGCGAGCAAATGAGTCATTATCATAATGTATTATTGTTGCCATTCTTTTTACTGTCCCCCTCCTGGCACTAAGCCATGAGAAAGATGTACTGTATCACTAGTTTCACTGGTTAATGACGGGCTGTGACTGAAATATAATGAGTTCTGTTCGTGTGTGTTTAGTAACTGTCTGTGTTTGTATATCACTAGACAGCTAAGCACATGTCCGGAGCTGTCGGCTTGGGCCAGCACTAAAACCCAGATCAACACTGCAATTCTCACTGTTTAAAATTGTTATAATTGGTTGCCAGACTGGGAATACAAAATAAAGCACCCTTTTCTAAACTAATTGTCTGCCTGTGATTATTCCTGCACAGCCTCACCTCTGCACCTGTTCACTATCAGCAGCCACTCAAAAATGTTTAAAAAGAAAGAAGGAAGAAGAGCGGTCTAAATCGGCAGCAAAGTGTTCTAGGATTTACCTAATGTTCAGGTATGAATGGGTGCACCACAATTCGTCCCTGACAATAATAATAATATTAATGTCAATTTACAGTTGTCAAGTACTGCAGAAAGGAATAAGCTGCAGAAAAGAATGAAATTGAATTGTGACAGAACTGGCTTAAAATTGCAATACTTTAAAATGAAACTGCAATACACATTCTAACCTCTTAAATTTCTTCAGTGTATAAATTGCTAATATATATCTCATTTCAATGACTGTTGCTTTTTTTGTAATTCGGTGTTATTCCCCCAAAACACCAACGCTAATAGTTAACACACAATAGGTAGATAAGTATTAGTTTTGTTCAAATTTTACAAAAAAAAAAAAAAAAAAAAAACTGAGCAAGTAGATATGACATGGTTCAAGTAGCAGCTCCCTGCGTTATGAAATGAGTAGGAGAGATAAGATAATAGTGAACAAAACAATCTTCAGAAGTGCATTGATTTCTGTTTTCATTTATTTTGGTGCCGTACATTCTCACAACCTTACATAGTTCTTATTTTTAAATAGTAAAACGTATGCTTTCACGAAAGGGGTTAGAATGTGTATGCTTAAGAACAGCATACCGTTTTTCTCTCCTGAATTGAGTGCCCAGCAATATACCATTACAAAACTGCAAATCCTTTGCAACCGTAAATTTCAAGAACTGTGAAACTATACAAAGTCTCTGAAATGTAAACATCTAACATTAGGTACATCCAACTGTTCGATCATCATTGTGATGCAGAGCACTCTCCATTGCCTGACGAAGTTTCTAGTTCAATTTTTTTTTTCAAAGCCACATTGTACAGGTTTTGTTACAGTGGTTAGCAAACTACAATGTAGACCAAACAACTAACTTGACCACTATAGTTATTACTCTTCAGTTTTGCCTGAAAATCGATCTTTTTTAACTTTCCCTTCAATGACATCGCTATAGTGCTGTTGTATCACTAAGGCTGTATCTAAGCCTCTAGTCTAATCTATGTACAGGCAGTCCTCACACTTACGACACAATTGGATCCTGAAAGTCACGTTGTAAGTTGAAGCGTCGTAAGTCAAAGTACCTTTTTCCGTAGGAACAATCTTATAAATTGGGGTTACGTTCCTGATTCTTTGGCCAGATAATATATTTTTACAAAAACGACCCGTTATATTGTACTCATGCAAATATTTATTTAACTCTTTACACAGACTCTTTGTTTGCCCAGTGGGTAAGTGCCTATTACTCAGACATCTACATGGCTTGTTTAAAAGTACAGACTAGGGGCTTTCCAAAGACGTATTCAGTAGTGTGTATGCAGTACTCCTAGCCGGAACTACGATCACCTGAAGTTAAGCCCCTCATCATGTGACAGATTTCACAGCTTAGGTTTCATTTGGGGCATCAGATATTGTTAAGGGCAAATAAAAAAAAAAAAAAAAAAAAAAAAACAGTTACATGCATAAAAAAATAATTTAAAAAAATGCTAGACTAAGTCAGGGTGACCACGGCAGGTACTGCACTTCGGACACAGAGCATGCGCACATGACGCATGGCTCAGGTCTCACCGTGTCGTAAGTGCCGTATCGATATCGTAAAGTCGAAGCAGGGTAATAATGCAAAAGAGTCGTAAGTCAAGGATCATCTGTATTAGTTAGTGGTGTGTGAAAATGACCTGTTGTATTTTTTCATTATAATAGTTTGTTTTTTAAATTAGATTTTTTAAAGAATTAGATTTTTACAATGGAAAAGTGACCTATATTTTATTTTTGTAATAATTAGTGTGTGAATCACTCAGAAAACATTGATTTGTGTTTGTTTGGATTATTATTTCATCACCATAATAGACACTCTGTATTTCTTTTTTGTTGTTTTATGAATGAGTATAAAATTGCCTTGTTGCCCTTGGGTTGGATTTATGTTTTTTCTTTTTGGCCCATAGAACTGCCTTGGTGCCCCTTAATTTTCACACCCAACAAAGGCAACATTGCCTTGCCCTTAGTGGCCTTAACTTCATGCCCTGAATTAACAAAAGTGCCTCTGTGCATCAGCAGTTTAAATATAGTGTACAAATGTCAATGGTGCTCAATCACTGAGGACAATACTTCAAAACAATTAAAACAAGTCCATTTGGGTAAGCAACTTGTTATATGATGACAATTATGTTTACTCAAGGATACAGTATCCTATTTTACTACAGTATACTTGAGAAGCAATCGTCTCATGAGGGTGCTTAGTTTAAATGCCGTGAACACTTAGGTGTAATGGCCTTTGAATTAAAATGACATTACAGTACAGTATTTAACTGTCACGACTACCACTGCATTTAGGCATCTGTGGCTTGCTTTTTTTCAGTTGCGATGCAAGTCTCACACAGTTTTTCACTAAGCATTGATGCAAATCCCCCTCCCTCTACATGCATATCACCCCGTAACACTGCTCTACTCGGTATGCATTCAATGAATGTGTATTCACTTCATTAAAACACATTTTCACAAAGAGAATAAAAAATAGAAAAAACACCTGCCATGTCAACTCGCACGTAAACTGCACGATTTGCTTTTTTTTTTTTACTGGGGGTCGCTGCAGACCAGGGATTATACTTTATACATGCTGCGTACGTGCCTAATCAAGCAGGATGTGATCAAATTCAGATTCAAAAACAGCTTTATTGGCTGTACACCTCATTGCACTTGATACCGTATTGTATTACATGCAGTCAGTTTGCCCCGAAATGATCCTTATAAGCGGATCTCTTAATTCTTACAAGCAGAATATTTTAGTCAGGGTCATAACCACTGATTTTGTTCCAGTGGTTATGATAACTATATGCAATTGATTCTTATATCAGTCATTCTTATATACTGAGTCCACTGTATATGAAACTATATATAGAATACCTAAAATAAATAGAAAAAATTTGATTTGTTACATTTCGACTTATCATCAATGCAATTTCAGAATAACAAGCGTCAGTCATTTACTTAACATGATTCTTCAGAACTGCTCTTTTTTAAGTGTGGACTTTCAAATTAATAGCTTTATTGAAGTCTGAATCCTTAATTCTCATCTTGTTGATGGCATACACTAAAAAATGAAAAAAAAAAAAATATATACACACACACACAAGCACAGTGGCTTGCAAAAGTATTTAGACCCCTGACCAATTCTCTCATATTACTGAATTACAAATGGTACATTGAAATTTCATTCTGTTCGATATTTTACTTTAAAACACTGAAACTCAAAATCAATTATTGTAAGGTGACATTGGTTTTATGTTGGGAAATATTTTTAAGAAAAATAAAAAACTGAAATATCTTGCTTGCATAAGTATTCAACCCCCACACATTAATATTTGGTAGAGCCACCTTTCGCTTCAATAACAACTTTAAGTCTTTTGGGATAAGCATGTACCAGCTTTGCGCACTGTGTCAGAGTCATTTTGGCCCATTCTTCTTGGCAGATTTGCTCCAGGTTGTTCAGGTTGCTTGGACGACGCTTGTGGACCGCAATTTTCAAATAGTGCCACAGATTCTCAATGGGATTGAGATCAGGACTTTGACTGGGCCACTGTGGACATTCACCTTTTTGTTCTTGAGCCACTCCAATGTTGCTTTGGCCTTGTGCTTGGGATCATTGTCCTGCTGAAAGGTGAATTTCTTCCCAAGCTTCAGTTTTTTAGCAGACTGAAGCAGATTCTCTTGCAGTATTTTCCTGTATTTTGCTCCATCCATTCTTCCTTCAATTGTAACAAGATGCTCAGTCCCTGCTGATGAGAAGCATCCCCACAGCATGATGCTGCCACCACCGTACTTCACTGTAGGGATGGTGTGTCTTGAGGCATGGGCAGTGTTAGGTTTGCGCCACACATAGCACTTTGAGTTTTGGCCAGAAAGCTCTATCTTGGTCGCATCTGACCACAAAACCTTTTCCCACATCGCAGCGGGGTCACTCTGACATGCTTTCAGATGGTACTTTTTGAGTAACGGTTTCTTTCTTGCCACCCTCCCATACAAGCCAGTGCTACGCAGAGCTCTTGATATGGTTGACTGGTGCACCATTACTCCACTCCCAGCCACTGAACTCTGTAGCTCCTTCAAAGTGATTGTTGGCCTCTGTGGCTTCTCTCACAAGTCTCCTTCTTGTCTGAGCGCTGAGTTTTGAGGGACGTCCTTTTCTTGGCAGTGCCTGGGTGGTGTGATGCAGCTTCCACTTCCTCATTATTGATCCAACTGTGCTCACTGGGATATCCAAACACTTGGATATTATTTTGTAGCTATTCCCTAATCTATGCATTTGTATTACTTTATCTTTTTAACTTCTGTAGAATGCTCTTTGGTCTTTCTTTTCCTTCAGATTCACAGCCTTATCAATGATCCTTCAATAGTGGGGTTTTTATCCAGAAAATATGACAGCAACTTTAATGGTTCACAGGTGGAGGCCAATGGTAAGGTAATTGTGTCCTCGTTTGGGCAATTTCTTTCATCGGTGCAAACTGGGAGATTCCACAGCACAGGGGTTGAATACTTATGCAAGCAAGATATTTCAGTTTTTTATTTTTCTTAAAAATATTTCCCAACAGAAAACCAATATCACCTTACAATAATTGATTCAGAGTTTCAGTGTTTAAAAATAAAATATCAAACAGAACGAAATTTCAATGTACCATTTGTAATTCAGTAATATGAGAGAATTGGTCAGGGGTCAGAATACTTTTGCAAGCCACTGTGTGTGTGTGTGTGTGTGTGTGTGTGTATTAAACACAACTGTATTTGAATGCTCTAGATTTTACTTCCCTTAACATTTTGCTCAAAATTAAATAGTAAAAAAAAAACATTATTAATAATCTTGATCCTTTGGAACATAACACCAACATTCTTGTTTAAGAAATTTCTCTGGAATTGTGATTTCGATGTCTGTAAAATTCCTATTAACTATTCCTATCTAATTTTCACCAACAGGTATTATTAGTTTGGAAACTGATTTATGTTCACAATTTTTCCCCACGTAAGTATCGTTTGGAACAACAGAAATTTAAGGTACAAAATTAAATCTCTCTATTTTAAAAACTGGGTGGAGAAAAAAACATTATTTTGGTTAATTAATGGACAAGGAACAGTTTCCTTTGTCTTCCTCAAGATTCATGGAAAAACATAACTTTCCAGTTATCCTTAAAGAATATGCTATTACTTTTGATGCTCTTCCTAAAGAAATCCTTATCCTTATCCTTATTAAATATGGCAGTTCAGAATCAGCTACAGTCCCTACCTTGACTTCAGCACTGTATATATTGGCCCTGTTAAATTTTATGAACATAAAATGCAATAATAAATGTTAACCCTTACTGGTCCATTTATTTAGCGCTTGTCAGGCGCATCAGGTCCAATTTTATTTTCACACGCGCTGTTAAATTTTTTTTTCAGAGTAGAACAGGTTTACAAGGCACTGAATCGAAAAAGGACACTGAGTACTGCATCTCCAGCCAAGCCCCACCCCTTGTTCGCTGTATTTTTCACATACCTCTTTATAGAGGTGCATACTGATAAATCCTCTCCTGATCCTCTCCTACTCGTTTTATCACTAAACTTCTCAATAATGCAATCCAAGTCATTATTTTGTTACTATAACATCTCAAAAAGCTCTGCAAATGTCCATGATATTCTTGAGCACTGGATTTCATACCTCTTCTTCTTCTGACCCTGCCGCCTCAATAGCTACCTTCAGCCAAAGATGGCATGGCAGAGTTATACCGAAAAAATCATGGACGACAAGAACAGTTTATGCAGCTATTTGCAAACACCTCGTCAGCAATTAATTCTCATTTGGATGGCACAGACAATCGCTCCAGCTCCATAGCAGTTCCTCCTTCCACCTCTCATGTGCCAATCTCCTCCCCCTCCTTTACTACATCTTCTCTTTCAGTGGCTCCATTGCTCGCCCCAGCCCACTCAGCTCCGGCCCTGCCCCCAGCCCCCTTCATTCCAGAATACAACCTGGTTACAACATCTGCTTCAGGCTCCTAATCAGCAGCTGCCATCCAATGTCACTCTCTCTCCCTGTTGATTCAAAGGCAAATAATTGAAGCTGAAGACATTAACCTTGTTTCTATTCTCATTACTGCATCTGAATTTATTGATCATAGATTTAGCAGTCACGCTGAAATCCCGAGACCCCTGTCTGCTTAAAAATCTGTCCCTTGGCGAATTTGTTCTGTCCTGTGTGCTGCTGCAAAGAGATGGATCAATATATGTTTTGCTGTAGAACTATCGTGAGATACGGGGGACGGACGGACAATGTGCTACGAATTCCACAAAACTTTTTCTGCAAAAGCAGCAGCTATCGTGGCAAATGGTAATCATATCGTTGATTAGTCAGCCCCTGATCTGTTTAATTGTAATTTCATTGGGGTCAGGGCAAATGCATGCAGGCTATGCACATCCACCACACACTTATCTGACCTGTGCCATGAGAGAGCCCTGCACATTATAAAAAAGGGCAGGACAAAACCCTGCTGATTAAATGTATATTATGTATTATTATTATTATTATTATTATTATTATTATTATTATTATTATTATTATTTATTGTGTATAAATGATGGCGAATAGCCATGTGTGTGTGTTTTGTTATTGTTTGGCAGCATGGGTGGGGTTAAAAGCCTTATCATAAAAACCTTGTGCAGAAGGTAACCATGGTCACCTGCAGTCTGAAACAGAAAGTAAACAAAAGGTAAAGATAAGGAAAAGTGAAGGCAATTGCTCAGTCTGACCTTAGTGTTCATCTTTTGTTTTTATTTGACTATTTAATTTGCTCAGTGTGTTTATTTTTGTTCAAATGTTTATCATTTAATTAAAAATCTGAGCGCAGCAGCACTGTTGGCCGTACCTACCTTTGTGTTTTGGTTTCATTTCCTGGTCTGACGTTACCACTGCAGCCCTCACTGCCTCACAGACATACACACGCTCTGCACCGCCCTGCGGTGACAGACACACAATACGCTCTCCACCGCCCCAGAGTCACAGACTTGACCTACTTTAAAAGCCTTGGTTGGCCCCCTTCCTATGGATGGCCATCACATAGCTAGTTCCCTTAAACATTTAATTGTTTACTTATTTTGTTTCTCAATGTTTGCCTCTTCTTGCTTTTATGTTATACATTAGCATACAGTCTTTGCCTTCACAGGTGCGGGTTAAGCAGGGAGCGGGTGGTCCATCTTTTTGGGGAGATAGTGTTACTCACTTCCCCAACCTAGAGTTCCCACAACTCCACAGGCTCTTTGTGCAGTCAAAAGGGACCACAAGCCACACTATTCTTTCACAGATCATGTACTTAATCTTGCCTCAAGAAAGAAGGCTCTGTCTTACTTCCTCCTTTATCCTCCTGGGACGTGGCCCTCATACCCTTAGAGTTCAAGTACCGTAACTAACAATTATTTCTGTTCTTTCAAATTCTCTTTTCTTTCTTACGTCAAGGCTTCGTATGAGCCATTCAGTCCTCTGAGGGTCGAACCTGGTCGCTAACTGGGATCCAGTCGTGAGGCCGAGCCTATAACGAGACTCCGATTAGTCAGAGGACTCAGGGGCCAGTCTCGACTCCATGGGGAAGGCTCTCTCAATTGGAGTACAGACCGTCCTTTTCTTTCCTTTCCCCTGCTCTAGAGGCCAAGCCTCGAATCTTAAGTTTCAAAACACTCCCTTCCTCTCGCAGCCCTGGTTCCCACCCTGTGAAATATATAAGAAAGCAATTTCAAAATGTACACTCTTCTATATTTTCTGCAACTTCCTTTTGGGCTTCTAAATGTGGCTATATTAACTGAAAAAGAACATGGACTCTAGTCAATAAATATCTTTTGACTTATAAGATAAAGGAATTATCCTTTAAAATATTGCATAGATTCTACCCAATCAAAACATCCTCAGCAAGAATACACCCAAATACAGATACACCCTGTACTTTATGTGGTGTTTTTGATGAAACCATTCCTGATTTATTTAGTGAACGTTCATATACCAAAGTATTCTGGATTGATATGGAATATTTTATTTTTAGAGGAGTGCACCTAAATCTTAAACTCCATTTAAAAGATACAATATTTGTTTACAAAACACAAATATAATTGAAATAATTTGATAGACATTATACATCTGTTAATATTACTGGCAAAATATAATCTACACAAAACAAAATATCATATAGGCCTACACAAAACAAAATTCTTAAAGTATAAACTATCCTTCATTTCCTTCTTTGAAGAAACCAAATGCTATACCATTACTTTGAATAAACTAAATAATAAACCAAATGCTATATCATTACTCTGAATAAACTAAACAATAAACCAAATGCTATACCATTACTCTGAATAAACCAAACAATAAACCAAATGCTATACCATTACTCTGAATAAACCAAACAGTAAAAAAGCTGTAAGTAGAAACGTTGTGGCAACTAAGACGGGGTAGTATTTTGAAGATTCCACTGGTGCTTTTAATATTTAGTTGTTTCCAGGGTGTATAACCGGTCTGCGTCAAGCTGCGGCATACCTGATGCTGTTAGGACCCTGTGGCAAAGTAGTGTGTAGTGGACAGGTGTACAGGTGAAAGCAGTGCTTAGAAACAACAGTCCAACAACAGTTCCCAATATTGAAAATGAAGCCTTATTAATTGCTTTTAACTAATAAGGCTGATTTTACACAACAATGTGTACAGCCAGTCAAAACCACAGGGTTCAGTCCCAAAACAATAACAACAAACATACACTTTAAAACACCTACATGATCACCAGTCCAACAGTGAGTGTTCCGGGTGCAAGTGATGTTGTGAACACATGTTAATAGTGATTACAGAGGTGCAGCGCGGTCCAGGTTTGATGCTGGCTTAACAGCGACAGCTCCTGGATATTTAGCCATCTACAATGACAAATAACAACAGTTAGTGAGACAGACAATACAACACTAAACATTCACGATGTGTCATGAAATACATGAAGGGTTGTAGTGCCAGAGACCACCGAGTTATCCGGGCATTGCTATCCTTCATCCTTCACATTCCTTCTCAACGACTGAGTAGTTACATTACTCAGACCGCCCCCAGATCAACATCCGAAGTGTCGGTGTTGAGGATGAATCTCTTGTCAAAATCTGATGTGATAAGGGTAAGGGCTTGGCATAGTATTGCTTAACAATATCAAACACACACTGACATTCCCCAGTCTTTTAAATTTAAAGCATTGGTAATAAGTGGCCAACCCCAAGAGAGACCTCACCATGGACTTGGGTTTTCACCTGCCCATGTCCCATAATAAATCCCAAATATTGTGTATCTAATTTGGCAAATGCATATTTATCCAAGTTGGCTGTCAGCCGGCCTACCCTCAGAGACTGCAGGATGGCCGTGAGCCTAGCCATATGCTCTCACCAGGTGGAGCTGTAAATAACGTTAGTTTATCTCCCGTAAACCTGATTCCCTGAAAGAAAAGATGGCCACCAAAACATCTTTATGGGATGCACTCCTGCCTATCAGTAGGTGTCACTGAGCTCTTTCTATCAAAGCTGCCGATAAGCCCTCTCCCCTTGGTGACCCCCTCGGTTGACCGCCTCCCAAGGGTACTTAACTGTCACGCAGGGGAGATTCACTCTCTTTTGTGATGAAACCGTGCTGTCGACCGAAGCTACCTTGCGGTTGGTGGCCATCTTCTCTTTCAGGGAACCAAGTTTACAGTAGGTAAACTAACGTTCCCTTTCAATTCGAAGATGGTCACCAAAACATCATTATGGGAAACGTGTACCAAAGCCGTCGTGAGGGAGGAAAGAACGGCAGCATATGAGGGATGCTAAGTCCTGCCTGACCAAGGTCAATGGCGTGAGGGTGCAACCTCGAGGACCCTAGAGCCTATAGAGGGCAATGAGCGATCTACCCCATTCAGGCGACAGAACCTGGAAAAAGTATGCGGGGTAGCCCAGCTAGCCGCATCACAAAGCTCAGCCATGGAAGCACCTCGAAAGAGGGCCCATGACGTAGCCACATGTCTCGTGAAATGTGAGGCTATCCACCCAGGTGGGGGTAAACCAGCACCAGATTGTGTCCGCAATCCAATGCAACAGTCACTGCTTCAAAGAGCTGGTCAGAATGACTCAATGCTCTTGTCCCATCCACATAGCATCTCAATGTGTCGTCTCCGCTGAGGTGAAGAGATTGACCTGCACCTTCCCGAACCGTTCCCAAATGCGCTCCACCACTTGAGGGTGGAGCCGCCACTCCGACAGGTGCACCCTCCCTCTAGAGGAGGTCCGCTGCCCAATTGTCCATGCCAGAGACATGCGTCGCCCAAAGGGACAGCAAGTTCCTTTGGGCCCAAGTCAAAATCCTGAAGGCCAATCCACATAACATCTCAATGTCCGAACCGGGCAGAGAAGGTTCAACTGCTTATCCTTCCATCGCAAACGGTGGAGAATGAAAGGGCTCCAGTTCCACAGACTGATTCAAGTGGAAGGATGTAAACACCTTGGGGAGAAAAGCAAGGTTTGCACGCAGTGATACTCTGCTACCATCATCCCAAATATGCATGCAGGAGCTATGCAGACAGTGCCTGCAGCTCACTAACCCGCTTTGCGGAGGTGATAGCGAAGAGGTCTGTCTGTCTTCATGGACAGGTGCTTCAACTCGATGGAGTACATAGGCTCAAACGGGGCCTGCGAGAGAGCCTCCAGTACAATCTCAAGGCTCCATTCGGGGAGAGTAGCCTTCCTAGGA
The DNA here is from genome assembly GCF_017654505.1 of Polyodon spathula. Classification (NCBI taxonomy): domain Eukaryota; kingdom Metazoa; phylum Chordata; class Actinopteri; order Acipenseriformes; family Polyodontidae; genus Polyodon; species Polyodon spathula. The sequence continues at coordinate 22,284,379 of NC_054546.1, forward strand.
GGGTGCAATCACCGAGCGCGTCGGAGAAACAGGGTAGCCAGAAAATGCACACCCGGAGACACTGAGTCAACAGGGGGCATGGCAAGCAGAAACAGCCGCTAGCTAAACCTTCAGTGTGTGAGGTGAGCTACTAGCCTCAAGCAGATCTTGCACAACTGCAAGATGACAGGCAAGGTACAGGAGATTGGATCTTGACCATTGGATCAGCACCAATCTTCAAAATATTTCCACTTATAGGCATACAGTGACCTAGTGGAATGCGCCATAGCATTCTGCAGCGTGCCCACGACTGTGTCTGACAGTCCTAAGGTTGACCAGCGGTCTCTTTCAGGGGTCAGACCCACAACTGGAGCCTGCCCAGCTCCGGGTGCCAAAGTGTGCCTCTCATCTGACTGAGAAGATCTCGGCGAAGTGGGGGTTTCCTAGGACGGGCCGTTCAATAGCTAGCACAGGGATGAAAACCAGATTCTCCTGGGCCACTAGAAGAACTGACGCCTTCTCTGACCGGAACTTTGAGAAAGGCCTGGAGCAATGGCCGAGGCGAAAACGCGTAAAGGATAGCAGCTGTGGAGGGAGTACCATAGGGGCAGTGTGTCATCTCCACCGAGGCGAAGAGATCGACCTGCGCCTTCCCAAACCATTCCCAAATGCGCTCCACCACCTGAGGGTGGAGCCGCCACTCCGAGGAATGCGGTCCCTCCCTCGAGAGGAGGTCCGCTGCCCGATTCTCCACGCTCAGAACATGCATCACCCGAAGTGACAGTAGGTTATGTTGGGCCCAAATCAGAACCCTGAAGTCTAAGCGATGCAACCCCGGGGACCGAAGGCCACCCTGGTGGTTGATAGACGCCACCACTGATGTACTGTGTCTGTTCCACACCACGGGTAGGAAGTGCTGGATGGTCAAGGAACACTGCCTGCAGCTCCAGCATACTGATATGCAGGGATGTCCAACGGCCTGACCAGGGCCCGCTGACTCCTCTGCCTTCCCAGACTGCACCCCAACCTAAGTTGGAGGAGTCTGGTTGGAAATTACTCCCATTCGGATTCCTTGGCACAGGTGACAGGTAGCCCTCCACCAGCGTAGGGCCGCCGAGCAAGCAAGACACACTGCCAGCCAATGGTGTCTGTCGCGCTTGGGATGCTGATGGAACGCATCGAGCCACTCTTGCAGCGAACGCATGCACAGTAAACCCATCCTAATGCTGATATTGCTGCGGCACAAGACAAGGGCCACCCTCGATCCATGTCGAAACAGGGAGAGTTGGTGCTTGGGAGCTGCTACTCTGTTGTCCGACAGGTAAGCTTGCTATTAATTGGCTCTAGCATCGTTAAGGGTGAGACCCAGTCTCAAACAGATGCATCATCACAATAGCTGTGTGGGCCACTGCTCCTTCCTGCGACTGGGCAGATCAACCAGTCATACAGGCAATTCAACACCCTGAGCGAGAGTGGCATCCATGCAATTTGAAATGTGAGGAGGTAAGGAGAGGCTGAATCACAGCACGGAAACTCAGGATGCTCCCATGTAAGGCGGAGTGGAGATACTTCCTGTGCACTGGACCCACAGGAACGTGGAACAGGTACCTAGTACCGTGCAGCACTGAGCCCTGTGCACCGAGCATCATGCGCACCACGTGCACCGCGTTCCGTGCAGCACCAGGTATAATGTGCACCGCATGCACTGAGCACCACGTGCACCACCTGCACCAATCTCTGCGTGCACAGATGCACCGAGTAGCATGCAGCGCCAGGCACCACGTGTCCCGAGTAACGTGTGCACCGAGTATCGTGCAGCACCGGTGTGCTAGCCCGTATCGGTACAGCGAGTCAATGGGCACCGTGTGCACCGTGGTACCGAAGTAGCACGGGCAGAGTCTTACGCACCACTGTATTAAAAAACACCAGGGCAGCTAGGCACGGTGCCTACCCTGACCATGTGGTCACACACCTGAGCAGTGTGTAGTGTACCACAGGTGGACAGGGCTGAAGCCTTATGGGAATCAATGCAGAAGCGGTTGGTGCCATCCTTTTTGGAGACTATCACAATTGGACTGCACTACTTGCTCCTGGAAGGCTCAATCACCCCAAGTTCGAACATTGCCCGCAACTCTTCGCTAACGACACTTGATTGTTTTTCCGGGATCCGGTAAGGTCTGTCTCAAATCGTGATACCTGGGGGAGTGATAATATCATGCTCAACAAAGTTAGTTCTGCGGACACATCAGAAAAAAAAAACATCCCTGTACTCTCCAATTAACCCACGCAGATCTCATTTCTGATCTCGAAGTAACTGTTCCACATCGGAATGCTCCCAGTGCTAGGGGCCTCTACCTGGGCTGGGGCTATAAATAAGGCCTCCCTTGCCTGCCAGGGCTTCAATAAATTTACTTTTTGGGTCTTCCTGGGTATTAGGTCGACATACTATCTATCTATTTTTATGATTTTTATGTACATTTTTGGACTTTGTAAAAATTCTGACTGCTGATCTGTTTTACTGAAGTTTATGAACAATGCATGTGGAGTTTTACCAAATAAAAACAAAACAATGCTACAGAATGGACAAAGTTACCTTTGGACAGTTTCCTACTTTGCCTTTTTCAACTGCAACAATTTTACCTGTATGAGTTCACAAGCGCTCACTACGGCCTTAGGGAGTACAAGCTGAAAGACATGTACGCTACTATGAAGAAGATACTTACTGAGGACACAACATTTCCACATCATATACCTATCCAGCTCATTGTGGAAAAAGTAAAAGTGAATATTTCATAAAAATCCCAGCAGAACAAAAATCATGCAGAATGGCACAGAATGCTATAGTAAACTTGTACATTGAGAAGAATATGGTATCCTTAAGCACACAGCTCCATGCCTTTACCGTTAAAAGTTCATTCAATACAGAAGCCCACGATGGCAATTATACTGGATTTCATGGAGACCAGATATGAAAGACACTGCAGCATCATCCTTTGTACACTGCTGTATGGCATGCATTCTTTGTGTCCAGGGACTGATATCAATGAAGCAGATATGGCTGGAGAGTACAGCATGCCCAAGGCAAACCAACCCATATGACTGGGACACATGTCAGCTGGAGTGCATATGCTATATCAATGGAAGAACATGTACAATCATTCAACAGTGTCATTAGATGGGTGGACAGCATAACAGAGAAAAGTCCATTCCCACACATTGGAGGAAAACAACACAAAACACAAGAAAATATCCTCCTACGCTACTGAAACCAACAAAGAACAATGCACAGCAGATGAAATGCACTCTACCAGTGATTGCTTGGTAGATATCGAGCACACAGACACACAGATACTGTGCGTCGGTTGTAGATGTTGGTATCTTTTTTTCTGTGAAGCAAAGCGAGGGAGAACCCCCAAGTATTTTCTATGCAAAAAGTGACTTTCCAAACAAGTAATGTTGCAGAAACCTGCTATGCCACAGACTTGCTATATGGAGATTAGTGATCCATTTCAAATACTCACGCATAACAATTATGCACTGGTGAAATTGCAAATGGATAACCATGTCAATAATATGAAGCGTCATACACTGTATATGTAGGGCACATCCATTAACAACAAGCCACTTTCTATGGATTTTTTTTTTTTTTTTTACTGTAATAAAAGCTTCATGATTTCTTATGCATGAAGTTTGATATAAATAAATATTACATTCGAAATATTATATTAACCTTTTTCCTTACATAATGTCAAACATTCAATAAAATGACAGTTAACTTAGTCACTAATTAACAAACCTTTCAACCCTCTTCTTCAGTTAATACAATAAAGGCAAAGTCAAAACATTTGGCAAGTCTAAGAACATTCTAGTACTGTAGTTATACCATTTGATATATTAAAATATATTGTAGGTACATTTTTAAAACAAGCAATACATACATATTTTTGGTGAGTATGTCGGTTAACCATGACAAAACTGTTTCTGTGCCATGTTCCTACTTATCTTTTCCAACACTCATCTTTCAAATAAAAACAATGCTCTGGGTTTCTGTGCAATCTTCCCTGTAAACCCCTTTTGATATTCATCTTCCCAGTAAAAACAGATGATAATCTGCACAGCTAGTGTTTCTTTGCCATCTTGTCTGATAAAAATGTTTCTATTAACGATCTTCCCAGTTAAAGCACATTTTTTTTCCCATGTCTAGGTCTTGTTTAAAGACATCTTTCTACTTGTTAAAATCATTATTCTCAAAACAAAGTAATGTTTTAAAACTCAAATTGTCTATAAGTATTTTAAAAGCCATCTTCCCATTAAAAACAAATTATTAATAGTATTTGGGTTATTTTCTGGTATATTTGTTTTCTTTGCACTGTCATCTAGAGTTTGGAGGATTCACTGCAGCCAGTCATCCCAAACACCCTTTTAGTATGACCCACTACTGTAACTAGTTAGAGTTTGGTTCAAGTAACTTGTAGCTGTAATGGATATACTTAAAAGTGAATGAAAATTAGGCACATTGCCGCTGCTGTCATAAGGTGTGAGGGAATGGCAACCAGAAAGCAGGTTTCTAGTTTGGTTCTAGTTGTAACATTAATAAACACATGCACACTGTTGATTATAACACAGCAGGGAGGGGATTAATATCCTCCCTGCTGAAGAAAAAAATGTGCAAATGCACATTTGTCTAAAGTTAATGGTTTTGTTAATTGTTTTATTAGTTCATTATCACCTGCACCTGGCTATTATTGTAAATTAGAGCCAGGTGCAGGGATTAAAAGAAATACAACCAGGCTGTTGGTGTGTATAGAAGCCTGCTTGATAGTGTGCTCAAGCGTAAAAAAAGGTAGTGTAAAACCTGTGTGTTTTGTTTATTTGTCAGGTAAACGGCTTAGCCGTCCTGCAAGATAATTTAGGTTCCTGTGTTTTAGTTATTGCTCGAGTACAGCCAGGTGTTTATTTTCATTTTTGTTTGTTTATTAGAAATAGCACACAAGTGCTTTAAAATTTCAATTCTGTGCCTGGGTGTGCACTTAAAGGGGCAACGAACGAACCGCGGAGAGTGAGCCCGGTTTAGTAATATATACCGTGGCTCTCAAAAGTAATCACCCTCTTGGACTTTTCCACATTTTATTGTGTTACAACATGGAATCAAAATAGATTTAATTAGGAGTTTTTGCCACTGATCAACACAAAAAAAGTGAAAAAGAAAATCTACATTAATTGTTCTAAATTAATTACAAACAGAAAACAGAAAATAATTGATTGCAAAAGTATTCACCCCCTTGAGTCAATATTTGATAGCGGCACCTTTGGCAGCACTTACAGCCATGAGTATTTGGATAAGTCTCTACCAGCTTTGTACATCTGGACACTGCAATTTTTGCCCTTTCTTCTTTGCAAAATTGCTTAAGCTCTCTCAAGTTGGATGGGGATCTTTGGTGAACAGCAATGTTCAACTCTTTCCACATATTCTCAATTGGATTGAGGTCCGGGCTTTGACTGGACTACTCCAGGTCATTGACCTTTTTGTTTTTAAGCCACTCCAGTGTGGCTTTGGCTGTATGTTTGGGGTCATCGTCCTGCTGGAAGATGAATCTTCTCCCAAGTCCCAGAACTCTTGCAGACTTCAGCAGGTTTTCCTCCAGGATTTCTCTGTACTTTGCTGCATCCATTTTGCCCTCTATCTTCATGAGCTTTGCAGGCCCTGACGCAGAGAAGCATCCCCATAGCATGATGCTGCCACCACCATGCTTTACAGTAGGGATGGTGTTCTCAGGATGATGTGCGGTATTAGGCTTGCGTCAAACATAGCACTTAGCGTTGAGGCCAAAAAATTATATTTTGGTCCCATCAGACCATAGAATCTTCTTCCACTTGGTCTCAGAGTCTCCCACATGCCTTCTGGCAAACTGTAGCCGAGATTTGGTTTTTTTCAACAATTTCTTTCTTTTTGCCACTCTCCCATAAAGGCCAGTTTTGTGAAGCACTCGGGCTATTGTTGCCGCATGCACAGTGTCGCCCAGCTCAGCCGTGGAAGACTGTAACTCCTTTAGAGTTCCCATAGGCCTCTTGGTGGCCTCCCTGACTAGTGCCCTTTTCGCCCAAATACTTTTTGAGGATGGCCTCTTCTAGACTGATTCACAGTTGTGCCATATTCTCTCCACTTCTTAATAATTGACTTTACTGTTCTCTGGGGGATGTTCAATGCCTTGGAAATGTTCTTATATCCTACCCTTGATTGGTGCTTTTGAAGAACCTTATACCGGATTTGCTTTGAATGTTCCTTCATTTTCATGATGTAGTTTTTGTTAGGAAATGTACTAACCAACTGTGGGACCTCCCAGAGACAGGTGCATTTACCCTGAAATTATGTGAATCAGTGGCAAAAAATCCATTTTGATTCCATGTTTTAACACAATAAAATGTGGAAAAGGCCAAAGGGGGGTGAATACTTTTGAGAGCCACTGTATATTGTAGTGTGTAAGGGGGAAGACAACAGCAGGGCTGGTAGGTAACATAATCACATATAAAGACATAAGACCGATATTCCCTTCTTGCAAAGGAGCCGTCTTGACAAACGGCATGTTTATTGCCACAGCATTTCAAACTGCAATTTTCATTTTTAGCTTCCAGCAGAAAATAGTTTTTCCATTGATCATTGCCGATTGTAAAATTGAGTTGACTATTTTGTAATTGAGCGCAAAGTAACGGGGGAGTTCCAAAATGTAAAAAAAGAATGCAAGACGTATATAAAAGGCAGGCAGGGATGGATGCAAGATGTTTATAACGGAGGGAGGGGGTGAAACTACTAAGAGATAAACCAATTCAAATTAAAACAAAATCTAAACAAATCAATTTACAACGATATTGACTTCAATCTTTCTTTCACTCGAAAGCAACAGGACTAGCTCGATTGCTAAACGTTAGTTTAGTTAGCAAGCGGTTCGCTATTCCAGCTCATGTTAATCCAGCTCACTATTCTAGCCTGCAGTTCGGTATTCCAGCTTGCTATTCACTATTCCATCTTGCTATTTGTTTCTAAACCATGCTATTGATTTTTACAGCTTGCTATTATATTTTTCTTTTGCTTTTTTGCAAAATGGCTTCAGTCAGTTCAGTTAGCTATTCGCCACAACATCCCTAGAGGTGGCACAGCGATAAGATAAAAATGTAGGTGACGTCGAGTACATCTCACATATAAAATTTGGTGGCTCTAGCTAGTTGGGAAATAGGTAAACAAAATAATAATAATTTTAAAAAGCCAGTAAGCTATTCAGTTCGCCAGGTGCCACAGCAATGAATAGCAAGCTGGAAACAATAATAGCAAGAGGGTCAGGAAGTAGCCAGTGTAAATACACCGGCAGAACTACATTCCTGTGGCGATGTGGGCAGTGGCAAACCCGAAAATGCTCCCCTAGATCAAGGATAACATGTTATATGTTTTTTATATTATTATCCTAGATGTGTCGCTACTTTTTTCTGAGTGGGTGCTGTATAGTGAGTAGTTTACTTATGCCCTCAATTCCTGTGCATTCAGCCAATAGGAAAGCTTGTGATTCCTGCAAGCAGACAGGGAGCCGTCCCATTGGCGCTCTGGTGAGCAAACAGCGGTAAGAGCTTCCAGTGACTGGTGTCGTATACAAATTTTCCCACCCCAACTTTCGGTTCCGTCGCAGGATTTGATATCATAGTAGTGGAAAGCTCCAACTGGAGCATAAACTAAAATCCAAGGTTTTTTTTGGTTTTGCTTTTCCTGAGGGTGAAGTAAAACTTAATCAATCGTTGAAACACTGCAATTTATTTTAGTGTTTCACTTGAGCTGAAAGGTTTTTTTTTTTTTTTGGTTTAAAAATTGTACTGCAAATGTAAATGTGTACATACATATAGTTCAAATGAGAATCAGTGCTTAATACTTGTATAATTATAATAATAATGTTTGTTTTTTCACTATTATTATTATTATTATTATTATTATTATTATTATTACTTGCATCCACTAAAAGTTAGTCACAATTTATTTTCTGTTAATTAATATTAAAATTTGCCATAGCATGCACTTACTCAGTCAAATCTATAAACATCACACAGCTGTTCAATGAGGTCTGTTCCGAGGCTGTTTGCTGCCCACAGTAATTCAGCAACAGTATTAATCTTAACAAAGGTGTACTTCTATTTTACTAGATAGCTACAGTACTTTGTTTTCATGTCGTTTTCTTACAAACACACACCACTGACACACTACTCTAATCACCACTGCAGGCTATACAATGATATATATATATATTAATCTGTTTAGACAGTGTTACGCTTGTTATTACTTTATTTTATAATTTTGTCAGCAAAACTTATTTTAACATGAAAACGTTGTTTGTGCCATTAATTATGTATTTTAAACACGATGCAATTGTGTTAAAACATTGTACTTGTTTTCCGATAGCTTTGCTTCTTTTACACAGAATAAAACCGGCCACCCTAATGAATAAATGTAGTATAAACACCGCTTTGCAATTAACTTCTGCGATGGAACCGGAAGTTGTGGTGGGAAATATTGCACGACACCGGCAAGTTACCTGATGAGATAGACTGGAGTCAGTAACAGGTGAGCCACTCATCATTTCCACAATGTATATTTATTTTTGTGCACAATAATTGTAAACCGAAGCAAAATCCAGTGTTCCTGATATTTGCACCAGCATAGATTTAGATTTTTTTTTTTTTTTTAACCATGCGCTTTATAGATGTCAGCATTACATTTCCCCCCAATTTTATTATTTTAATTTTTTTACAGTTTTCAGAAATTGGAAAACTGAAAATATTGTTTGTTCTTTTCATTTACCGCTCAAATTGAAGGAAAATAAAAAAAAAAAAAAATATCAAACTAGTCACCAGAAGCCTGAAGTCACCAGAAGCATGTCGGCCATGTATGTGAGCAACCTAAACAAATGATATTAAGTAGAATCAACTGCATCAAATTATTATCAACAAACTAAGGCTGGGCTAATAGGTGACTAAAGTAAAACACTTCTGTGGCCTGTAAAGTTTGCTTTCTCTGTTAGAAAACAAAAACTCAGGATTTGTTCTGTATTCCAACTACCATAACAGCTCTTTCAGTGCCCTACCTAAGATCACACGAAAATAAGAATTGAAACTCACACACTGACTGCAAACTCAAAATGTCTTCCACAGTATAAAAATAATGCATCCAACAGAACCCAGGCAAATCGTGTCTTTCGTCAATCAGTACACATGTATCAGCAAGCCATTCTTCAAAGCCTGCAGTCGAGGTTTAGTTTCCCATCTTCTGGGTCCAAAAGGATTTTCTGAATGAACTCAAAAGTGTTGGCCAGTTCTTTTGGATAACTCAGACGTAGAGCATAGATCAGACCGAACATTACCAGGAAAGCGTCAGGCAGTTTGGGTAGGTTGGTCACCATGACTTCACTCTCCAGGACAATGGAAATCTTGATGGGCTGAAGTGGATCGGCTTTTTAGTGTCGTCACTAACGACTGTAAGGATGGCGAGTGGTGCATCACCAACATCTGGCTCATCACAATCCTCCACCTGAAATGCACAAAATGACAGGAAAAGTAGCATTTAGAAGACCAAGGTTAACACTCCAGTGACTGAAATAGCTTTAAAAACTTGCTGTATAACAACCACAAATTGATATAACGTTGAATTGGAATGCACACAATCCACACACACCAGAGGGGCAAAAAACTAACCCTGCATGTCTTAAAATCCCGAGACATCCTCGCGCAGCAACACAGGAAGGGAACAGAGTCTTGTGTGGACATCATGTTAGTCCTAAAGAGATAATAATCCCAAGTCCATTTTGAGAAATAGGGCTAATGTCAACATCGACCCCAAGCCCTCACATGCTATGCACTCTGGAGATCTGACAAGATTTGGCAGGTGTTAGCAATATGCCATACATTCCAACTAGCCTATCAGAGGTCTGTGTGGAGCTGCTAGCATATGATATACCTGTCATATCCTTTCAGATCTCCAAAGTGCACAGGACAGGAGGCCTTAGGGTTGACTTTCAAATTAGGTCATACTTGTCTACCTGGCACACAAATCTTGTGAACAGTTAGAATGGATACATCATGCATCACAAAATCACCAGTACATGAACCCTCAGATCACTTAAGTGATAACAATGTAGAGGTATTTCAACCAGACCTGAGTCAAATATATTGTGCTTGATTTACTTTGACCCAGGTCTGATTCCCATATTTAGATATGCAGTGACCTAAAGAGTGTGGTGGTCAAGCTCTTCATAAAAGATGTTCAGCAAGTTCTGGTTTGTGAACCGTTGGAAATCGGCATACACCTACACACAGAAACGACAAACAAGTGACAGTATTCAAGATAAGTTATTTAATTTATCTTATGTACATCAAAATTGTGGAAAAACAAAACATTGGTGAAAAAACAAAGCTGTGCTCTAACCTGCGACTCCAAACGTAGAGCCGGCCAACGCTCAAGGATATCTCTCACAGGTGGGCTATTGGTGACGACCTCCTGCCGGTAGGGTTTTCTCTCTCCTTAACTTCTTGCATTATCTCCAGCCTCCGTCTTTCAAGACTTGACAAGTCCTGTCCTTTGGGGAAGTTGGGCAAAAAGTTCACTTCAGCACCCTTGGGTCTCTGTTTGAGTGCGATGATTAATTCTCTAAAACAGGCATGCCACCATCTCGTGGTTTTTTAAATGTCCCCTTGGGTGACTGAAGAGCATTGATTCTGAGAATGGTTGCTTGAATGTGCAAAGGGGACAGATGAAAGACATATGTTCCTGACCCTGACCTGCATCATTTGTAGCTTGCATAGAGTGGTATTGTGATAAATGTGTTTTGAGTCCATTGAACGAATGAAATGCACAAACACAATCATTGTAGAGACACAGAAGTGGACTGACTCTTGAATAGTGACAATGCTGAAGGCGATAGTGTTTTAGCAACTCTGTCCTAGAGTGAAATATGGCTGCACACAAATTACAATTCCTAGCCATTCCATTCCATTAGCAACCCGGAAGCATAATAAATGTTATTACCCTACATGGTAAAGACAAACATGTTTGTCACAAATATAATCCAACATGTTTTTGTAAGTGTACCTTTCACTGCTGGGATATAGCATTGGGCCTATTAGCTAGATGAGCACCAGCATCCTTTCAGTCAAGTCTGTAGAGAGAAAGAGAGATCTCATTAGCAAAAATGAATTTATGTCCCAATTCCTAAATTTTGAAACATGACAAATAATTTGAATCCTTAAGTACTTGGATAACTATACATTTTCATTCAATGACGATTAAATCAGAGCTCAGTGGCTAAATTGATCTGCAATAGATTGTAACATTGTCATCTCATACACTGAGATTTAAAAAATTCAAAGAAACATGGCAAAATATCAATGTCACCGCCTTACCTATGTACCTCCCTAACAGTTTCAAAACAAAACAAAAAAACCTCAGCTACACCAAGTTAAAGGCTGCTAATGTTAAACCTATCTTGTCATAGCCACATGGTCCTCTAAGGAGCCTTCATTTTGTGCACCTGGTGCCACCAAGCAATTGTCAAAAACATGGTTATCCAAATTTATAAATTTCTTCTGGCTTTTTCCAGGCTAGCAAGCTACTAAAGTTATTTCTGGCTAGGCTTTCATTGCTACATGCAACCTATTTGAAACGAATGGAAGATTGAATTATTTTCGTTAACTTCAAAGATAGATTAGTTTGAAAAATAACCAGAAATATTTTAGATTTTTAGCCATCCTCCTGGCACTTATTCAATTCGTGCTCAACTCAACTGTGTTAGCTAACTAGCTTTTTGGTTTAGTGAGCTGACTTACCAGGCTTGCGGTTTAGCAGAAATGAACTGTAAAATTATAACAAACTCTACCAACTTGATCACGATTTGAACGTTTACTGTATGCAATTTCTCCACCGCCGCAGACAGAACAGATTAAACGTTTAGTTAACCTACAATATTTATCGAACTCCTCGAAGAGCCGCCATATCAGATGATTTTTCTCGACCGTGCAATCCAACGTCGATGACGTTTTTAACGTCACACGTTAATAAACTCAAACTGAAAAGATTTGTATGTCCACAAATCTAATATCAAAAGTTATCGTTACATAAAATCCCACATATGATAAATCTGAATCAAAAACAGAATTGCTACAAAATCAAAACTGAGTTGCAAGTTAAGGGAACCCAAAACATTTGTGTCAGTACTACTATTTTATACCTTTTGTGTTTCCAATACTTAATTTATTCAGCGAGTTCAACTATTCGGGTTTACAGTGTAACAGGTTTATTTTTCTGTATCCCTGGATTGCAATTTCAATAGCGCCTCTTTTAATGGACAAAAATAAAATAAATAATATTTCAAGTCGTTTCTTTGTTAATTTCACATTTTGCTTTTTTATTAAATTTAACAAGCCGTGTGTATCCAGACAGGATAGCTTTCATTTTCAGCACCCCCGGTTTGAAATTCGTTCTTGCGTCACTGGTCCACGATACAGCCATTAGTAATGTTATGAGGCAGTGACAGACTACTGTTAGTCAGCCGCCCTTGATATCCGGGGCTGCGTGTTACACACAATACACTTGGACCTCTTTAGTTATGGTTTAAGAATATGGAACTTGCTGCAGCTCCACGCTCTGCCACCATTCAAATATAGGTACAGTAATTCTAAATCCCTTTTCAAGAAATATGAATTTACACAGATTATGTATTATGCTACCACATAATCTTTATATTGATTTTATATCATAGCTTTTTTGAGCGATGGTGTTAGTGTGTTTTAATTTGAATGCTGTCAAGTTTTGAACAGCAATATGTTGTAGTGTAGTTTAGTGAAATTTAAAGACAATTTCGGGTGTACCAAGGTTAATAACCCTTGTAATTGTTATCTCATTGCAAGTGGTCATGTACACGTATTACAAATAGACAGTGTATTTAGTTGACCCTATAATGTATAGTATGTTACCATCTCTAGTTATTTGTTCTGTAAAAATATTAAAAAATTTGGAAGGTTTATATTTTAGTTAAACAGTCGATGAGATAACAGTCAATGGAAACATGTTACATTTGCAGACAGTAATCTTAGTGTTGAGTGAGTATTGGTGTTGCTGTTCAACTTGGTATTGCAGTTGGCACCAGTCAAGTTTCTGGAACTATTAGCTGCAAAGAGTTTTACAAACAGTAAGGTATAGTTAGAAGCAGGCGATGCATGTTCTTTTGCATTGCAAACTTTGTCATCTTCATTTCTGACCTGTTTAATGACGTTAGCATTTGTTTATTTTAGATCATTATTAACAGTGCTTACTAACTTTTCACACATAAAAGTAATTTTTAAAAAATGTTGCCAACTTTTGCAAAGACTCCCAAAAGATGCATATATGTTGCATTGGTTAAAAAATAAGTTTGGTTAGTAAGCCTGGTAAAAGGCGATATTAGTAGAAACAGTAAAGGAAATTAAACACAACATGTTCAGAAAATGTGCAAACACAACATAAATGGCCCCATTGTATGTTTAATAGAGCTGAATACACAGTTTGCTGTATAATTACAATAATTGGAGTGTGGCAAACAAGTTTTACAGGATTATGAGCAATTATGTAAGGGTGTGTGTTGAGCTGTGTGTGATTGCCTGCTATAGCAAGGGGTGTAGCTGCAGTATACCGTGTCATGACATCTGAGATTACTTTTTTATTTGTGAGATTTATTTCTTTCTGCAACAGGGAGTGCAGCCCTGTTCAGTTATTTTAGAATGTGGGTAGCCCCCTCTGCCAGTGTTATTTTGTGTTTGTTTATAGTGCCTTGCAAAAGTATTCAGACCCCTGACCAATTCTCTCATATTACTGAATTACAAATGGTACATTGATTTTGTTCTGTTTGATATTTTATTTTTAAACACTGAAACTCGGAATCAATTATTGTAAGGTGACATTGGTTTTATGTTGGGAAATATTTTTAAGAAAAATAAAAAACTGAAATATCTTGCTTGCATAAGTATTCAACCCCCACACATTAATATTTGGTAGAGACACCTTTCGCTGCAATAACAGCTTTAAGTCTTTTGGGGTAAGTATGTACCAGCTTTGCACACAGTGTCAGAGTAATTTTGGCCTATCATTCTTGGCAGATTTGCTCCAGGTTGTTCAGGTTGGTTGGACGACTCTTGTGGACCGCAATTTTCAAATAGTGCCACAGATTCTCAATGGGATTGAGATCAGGACTTTGACTGGGCCACTGTAGGACATTCACTTTTTTGTTCTTGAACCACTCCAATGTTGCTTTGGCCTTGTGCTTGGGATCATTGTCCTGCTGAAAGGTGAATTTTTTAGCAGACTGAAGCAGATTCTCTTGCAGTATTTTCCTGTATTTTGCTCCATCCATTCTTCCTTCAATTGTAATAAGATGCCCAGTCCCTGCTGATGAGAAGCATCCCCACAGCATGATGCTGCCACCACCATACTTCACTGTAGGGATGGTGTGTCTTGAGGCATGGGCAGTGTTAGGTTTACGCCACACATAGCGCTTTGAGTTTTGGCCAAAAAGCTCTATCTTGGTCTCATCTGACCACAAAACCTTTTCCCACATCGCAGGTGGGTCACTCTCATGCTTTCTGGCAAACTCCAGATGTGCTTTCGGATGGTACTTTGAGTAACTGCTTCTTTCTTGCCACCCTCCCATACAGGCCAGTGTTACGCAGAGCTCTTGATATGGATGACTGGTGCACCATTACTCCACTCCCAGCCACTGAACTCTGTAGCTCCTTCAAAGTGATTGTTGGCCTCTCTGTGGCTTCTCTCACAAGTCTCCGTGTTTGAGTGCTGAGTTTGCACTGGTGTGATGCAGCTTCCACTTCCTGATTGTTGATCCAACTGTGCTCACTGGGATATCCAAACACTTGGATATTATGTTGTACCCTTTCCCTAATCTATGAATTTGTATTACTTTATCTCTAACTTCTGTAAAATGCTCTTTGGTCTTCATTTTCCTTCAGATTCACAGCCTTACCAATGATCCTTCAACAGTGGGGTTTTTACCCAGAAAATGTGACAGTAACTTTAATGGTTCACAGGTGGAGGCTAATGGTAAGGTAATTTTGTCCTCGTTAGGGCAATTTCTTTCATCGGTGCAAATTGGGAGCTTCCACAGCACAGGGGTTGAATACTTATGCAAGCAAGATATTTCAGTTTTTTATTTTTCTTAAAAATATTTCCCAACATAAAACCAATGTCACCTTACAATAATTGAGTTTCAGTGTTTAAAAATAAAATATCAAACAGAACGAAATTTCGATGTACCATTTGTAATTCGGTAATATGAGAGAATTGGTCAGGGGCCTGAACAGGCACTGTGTGTGTGTGTGTGTGTATGTATATATCGATATATATATATATATATATATATATATATATATATATATATATAATATATATATATATATATATAGCTGTTCCTTGTTTACACCACAAGTAACCTGTTGGGTGAATCTTTGAAATGGATTAAGGAATGACATTTTCTTTGTGATGTCAGAAGAGTTTAACAAATAGAATAGCCTAAGTAGTGTAAAAGAGGGTCAGCATATGGTTCAGTGTGCAAGAAAATGGTCTGATACCATCAGAGACAAGGGAAACTAATCAAGTCAATGAACAATAATTATGTTATGATGCTTTTAAAACCCTTGTCAATCTCAATGCACTTGTGGAACTTTAATTCCCAAGTTTTGTACAAATCAGCTTTGTGGATTCTGCTCAATGCTGGGGCAAACACACTTTATTCATGTTCAAATAATATTCCAAAATCTAAACACATTTTCAATATTTTTTTGTATTAGTCATTAACAAGTTCTGGGATATAAATTAATACAAATATGGTAATTTTTCCCCCATAATACATTTTATGTGTCAAGCAATGTTTGTTCAAATATTTTTCTAGTGCTAGTTTAGCTCCAGTGGTTTAAAAGGGTCCAGTTTGCAGTACAGAATCCTCATGTCATGGACACAGTGCAGCTTTGGAAATGCCTAACAGCATTTTCTAGAGAGCACCAAAAGAGACTGAACAGCTTTGTTGCTTGACCAGGTGGCTGATTATTCAAGGTGTCGCCTCATTCCCTTGTAGGGGGAGGGGGAAAGTGCTGTGGTTTACTGTCTGTTAATAGCAGGTGAGTGCTAAGCTCAATATCACTGTCAATAGGATGTAAGTCTGCTATGGGCAGATCAGACTCCTCTGATTCAATGAGACAAGTCTGCAAGGGGTTTAATTTGTTCTGGAGGGAGTTCTGGTACCTACCGTGCACTATTTTGACCCAAATGTCCAATTAGAAGCATGCTCGTGCAAACGCCTATTTTAATTTTAAAACATGATATCTGGTACTATTTTATGTTAAAGAAAGTTCTTAGTTTGCATGCCTTACTGTCTGGTAATCTATTGCTGTTTCACTTCAGTGGTGTCTTTAGGGTCAAAGCACGTCACTGGCTGAAAGTGTGTTCGAGTTAGCAGTTAATTTCTTTATGGCAGGACCCTTCTAAACATTTCCCATGGTAAAAGCTTAGCAAACTCTAGTTATAACATCGTGACAGCATAGGTAAGCATTGTAAAGAATAGCGGATATGGTAAACCTTGTTAAAAATATGGCAAACTGTAGTAAACTATGGTAAATACACAGTATAACCATGGGAAAAGCATGGGAAAACTGAACAATTATAGAGCAAATATACCATGGTAAATACTTAGAAGGAGAAAGAAGGTGCTGAAGGGGTGAGGGCAATTTCATTCCCTTGGTAAAAGTATCTAGGAAGCGCAAGACTACCTGAAAGTACAACATGCAAACATAGCTTTGTTTAACCTAGTATCACACTAGATATTGTTTTTAAATTGAATTCTGTGTTGGCCTTGCTTCTTTAAGAACTGTATAGGTCAGCTCTAGCTATATACGAACAGGGAAGGGTTATGGAATAATTATCCTGTGCTGCAGATGAAATGACACTTCACATTTTCCATATGTCTGGAGAACCACTTATCCAGTTGTCTTAAATCTTGTTATTATCATTATTTAGTTTAAATAATTGAGAATATCAGATTCTAGAGACAATAGCGGTGTCTCTCTTTACCTGTCACACTTATATTTTTGCATTGATTTGGAGAATTGCTTATCAAATTGTGATTAAGCATTTCATTGCGAATACTCCCTCTATACTGTTCTGTACATACTGTTGCTATTCGTCACGGTCATCAACTTTTCCATCATATGGAGAGCTGTAATTTTGAATTTACAGAGCGATGTAGGAAGCATGTTACAGAACCACTGATATTGGCAGCATAGCGGTAGTGTGAGTTTGTTTACAGTGTTACCAAGAGCCGGTCCCTTTCAGCTGACTCTGCTATTCTCATCAACATTGCCCTGCATCTCTGACGAGGCATGCTACTGGAGCTCGGGGGTCGGATTCTCTGCACTCTGAGATCCAGCATAGTGTTCTCAAACAGGAGCCAGCAGCTCACATTAATAGAAACCTTTCATGTGATCCACCGCAAGGTTAGAACACACTCACACAAAACAAATAGGGGTCCTGTGAACTGAAGAATATGAAGAACAGACCTATAGAAACAGGAACAAGACTCTCCCACACGTGTAACATGTCCATGGGCAATCGGTAAGTGGAGATTCTCTAGTTTCTCACTAATGTTGAGTAATTGATGAAGTCAAGTGTATGGAGCAACAGGAGCTTGTAATGCATGTCAGCAACATGCTGGAGGAATATTATCTCTCAATATTGAATAGAAACTACTTTATAAATGACTTCAGGTCAAACATGCTGGAGGAATGCTGTCTCTCACTATTGAATAGAAACGTTAGGTTACTTGCTGTAACCATGGTTCCCTGAAACAGAAGACGATCACCATCAAACATTATTTATGGGATATGCTTGCCCATTGGGTAGGTATCGCTGAGCTGTCTATACCAGAGCTGCCTATAGGCCCTTCCTGGGATGATGCACTCAGTCCTGCTCACCGAGGGATTAAAACTGTCATCCTGAGGAAGCCATTTCTCTTTTTTCCATCGAACCCATAAGGGCGAATGTGACCACATGATTGGTGGTTGTCTTCTCTTTCAGGGAACCAGGGTTACGGTTCCATTTCAATAACGTTCCATTTCAATTCAATTCGACCACCAACGAACATTGTGTATGGGATAATGTATGCCAGAGCCATCGCGAGGGAGAAGGAATGGTAGCATATGAGGGATGCATCAGAACCGCATAACCCAATGGTTAGCAGTGTGAACTTACACCTTTAAGGACCCTTGTGCCTAATGAAGGCAGAGCAGGATCTACCACATTAAGGCGGTAGAACCTGGAGAAAGTATGCGGTGTAGCTCAGCTAGCCGCAGTACAAATATCAGACATCGAGGCACCTCTGAAGTGGGCCCAAGATGTAGCCAACCCTCTAGTGGAGTGTGCGGCTACCCTGCCAGGTGGAGGCAAGCCAGCACCATCATTCGCAGTTGAGACTGTGTCCAAAATCCAATGTGACAGATGCTGCTTTGAGAGGGGTTGTCCTAGGGTCCGTGTCCCGTGACAGACAAAGAGCTGCTCAGACTGACGCAGAGCTCTTGTCCTATCCACATAGCATCTCAATGGCCGCACTGGGCAGAGGAAATTTATCCTCCGTTGAAGCAAACACTGGTGGACGGAAGGACTCCAGTTCCACGGACTGACTAATGTGGAAGGCTGTGATCACCTTGGAGATGAAAGCAGGGTTGGTGCTCAGAGAAACCCTGCTGCCATCCTCCCAAATATGCATATAGGAGCTGTGCACAGAAAGCGCCTGCAACTCACCGACCCGCTTAGTGGAGGTGGTAGACACGAGGAAGGCTGTCTTCATAGACAGTTACTTCAACTCTATGGAGTGTATGGGCTCAAACGGGGCCTTCCTGAGAGCCTCTAGTACAAGATTAAGGCTCCATTTGAGGAGAACAGTCCTCCTAGGAGGGCGTAATCACAAAGTGCCTTTAAGAAACCAGGTAGCCAAGAAATGTACATCCGGAGACACCTAATCTACAGGGGCATGGCATGCAGAATTAGCATCCAAATACATTTTCAATGTGGAAGATGATCTTCCAGTATCAAGCAGTTATTGCAAAAATTGCAAGATAACTGTCACGGGGCAAAAAAGTGGGTAGTAACTTGTAGACAAACACCAATTTGGACATGCTTCCACATGTACGCATACAGCGACCTAGTGGAGTCAGCCCTAGTGATCTGCAGAATAGCCCCCACTGTGTCAGATAGCCTTAGGGCCTCCTGTCTGACTGAGGAAGCGGGCTCTCCCAGGGCTAGCCTCCTAACAGCTGGCATAGAGTTGAGAACCTTGTTCTCCTGGGTCACTGAGAGAACACTAGGAGGACTGTTGCTTTTTCTAACCGGACCTTCTCCAAGAAGGCCGGGAGCAACGGTATTGGTGGAAATGCATAGAGGAGCATTCTCGACCATTCGTGCAGAGGTGGGAGGATATCCTCTCTATCTCAATATATCTGGTACTATATTATGTTAAAGAAAGTTCTTAGTTTGCATGCCTTACTGTCTGGTAATCTATTGCCGTTTCACTTCAGTGGTGTCTTTAGGTTCAAAGCACGTCACTGGCTGAAAGCGTGTTCGAGTTAGCAGTTAATTTCTTTATGGCAGGACCCTTCTAAACATTTCCCATGGTAAAAGCCCAGCAAACTCTAATAACACATAGTGAAAGCATAGGTAAGCATTGTAAAGATAAAAAACATGGCAAACCGTAGTTAAAAAACATGGCAAACCGTGGTAGACTATGGTAAATACACAGTATAACCATGGGAAAAGCATGGGAAAACTGAACAATTATAGAGCAAATATACCATGGTAAATACTTAGAAGGAGAAAGATGGTGCTGAAGGGGTGAGGGCAATTTCACTCCCCTGGTAAAAGTATCTAGGAAGCGCAAGACTACCTGAAAGTACAACATGCAAGCATAGCTTTGTTTAACCTAGTATCACACTAGATATTGTTTTTAAATTGAATTCTGTGTTGGCCTTGCTTCTTTAAGAACTGTATAGGTCAGCTCTAGCTATATACGAACAGGGAAGGGTTATGGAATAATTATCCTGTGCTGCAGATGAAATGACACTTCACATTTTCCATATGTCTGGATAACCACTTATCCAATTGTCTTAAATCTTGTTATTATCATTATTTAGTTTAAATAATTGAGAATATCAGATTCTAGAGACAATGGCGGTGTCTCTCTTTACCTGTCACACTTATATTTTTGCATTGATTTGGAGAATTGCTGTCACAGAGACGGCCGAAGTGGGCGGCGTCAGAACCAGGAAAAGTAATGCAATACACAAAACACAGGACGGATGAAATGAAGTGATGAAGACGCCTGTTGGCGCCGGTTTAATACAAAATAAAAGGTTTACACAAACACGAAAAACACAGGACACGGCACTCTACGCCAAAATAAATAGACAAACGAAAACAGACTAAACTTAACAAAACGGTGCACGGACAGACACTGACAAACACGGTGAGCGGATACTTTCTCCTCTTATTATTATTATTATTATTATTATTACTACTACTACTAATTTCCTCCGTCTCCAATCCCGTTCTCCGCTCACCGAACACCCAACCGCCAGTATGTGACAACGTGCATCTATATATACTATTGTGCTGGGATTCAATTACCAGTTAATTATTCACTTGAATCCCAGCACGTGAATTAATAAAGTGCAATTCCCCGTGCTCACATATTACTACATTTTACTTGCACGTGAAGTGCTGTGCAATCCTCGTGCCTAAATACAAATATACATTTTTAAACACTCGTGTTACACAGACCCGTTTATATCCCGTGTACCAATGTCTATACACCAACATTTAAACACACCACACGCAACACATAACAGATAATATACACAGGGGCGGGCACTTTGTTACATATACCCCCTCCTGTGCAAAGCACACATGGCCTCAATGGCCACCTCCCCCCTTAAAAGCCCAAAAGTCCCGCCCAAAGTCCTTGGCCAGGACCAGAGGCTTCCAGGGGCCCACAGGTCGTAATGCTGTCAGCGGGGTAGCATTCTCCTGCCAGGGTAGTCCTAGCAGCGGAAAGGCTGCTTGGGGTGTGGTCTCCTGACCTTCCCCCTTCTTCGGCGCCGGCAGCTCCCCTTGGTGGGGCTTCAACCACCGTTCTTCCTGCAGGGAAGAAACTGCAGAGGGAGCAGGTCTCCGGACCTCCCCCACGATCTCCGGCGGCGAAACTGCTGCTGGGGTTGGCGGTCTCCAGACCTCCTCCCCCTCCTCCGGCAGCGAAACTGCTGCTGGGGTTGGCGGTCTCCAGACCTCCTCCCCCTTCTCCGGCAGCGAAACTGCTGCTGGGGTTGGCGGTCTCCAGACCTCCTCCCCCTTCTTCGTGGCCGGCAGCTCCCCTTCGTGGGGTTCCGGCCACAGTACTTCCGGCTGTGATGCGGAGCGGCGGGCAACCCCAGGCGATGCAGAGCGGCGGGCAACCCCAGGCGATGCAGAGCGGCGGGCAACCCCAGGCGATGCAGAGCGGCGGGCAACCCCAGGCGATGCAGAGCGGCGGGCAACCCCAGATGCAGATGCAGATGCAGAGGCATCCTTGGGCGAAGCGAGGCTGGCATCCTTGGGCGAAGCGAGGCTGGCATCCTTGGGCGAAGCGAGGCTGGCATCCTTGGGCGAAGCGAGGCTGGCAGTCAGGACAAGCTGGGGTGCGGGTGTTGGCCCTCTTTTCGGCCACTGCAGCCGGGAGGTTCTTCCCCGTGCTTCCCTCAGCAGCCTATGCAAGGGCTGCTGAGGACCGCCAGCATCTAGTCCTGGCCCTTCTGGTGCAGGGAGAGGCAGCTCCTGCTCCTCTCCCCCTGATGGAGGTGGAGGCAGAGGAAGCTCCAGCTCCTCTCCTCGTGATGGTGGGGGAAGTGATACCAGCAGGCATTCACCCTCTGCTGGTGGGGGAAGTGATACCAGCAGGCATTCACCCTCTGCTGGTGGGGGAAGTGATACCAGCAGGCATTCACCCTCTGCTGGTGGGGGAAGTGATACCAGCAGGCATTCACCCTCTGCTGGTGGACAGGGACCCAGCAGGCATTCACCCTCTGCTGGTGGCGGAGGCAGAGGCAGCTCCTGCTGCTCTGCTCCTGCCGGTGGAGGTGGCGGAGGCAGAGGCAGCTCCTGCTGCTCTCCCCCTGCCGGTGGAGGTGGCGGAGGCAGAGGCAGCTCCTGCTGCTCTCCCCCTGCCGGTGGAGGTGGCGGAGGCAGAGGCAGCTCCTGCTGCTCTCCCCCTGCCGGTGGAGGTGGCGGAGGCAGAGGCTGCTCCTGCTGCTCTCCCCCTGCCGGTGGAGGTGGTGGAAGCAGAGGCAGCTCCTGCTGCTCTCCCCCTGCCGGTGGAGATGGCGGAGGCAGAGGCAGCTCCTGCTGCTCTCCCCCTGCCGGTGGAGGTGGCGGAGGCAGAGGCAGCTCCTGCTGCTCTGCTCCTGCCCATGGAGGTAGGAGCGGCGTGTAGTCTCCTGGTGGTGGAGGTGGGAACGGTGTGTAGTCTCCCCTTGATACAGGGGACTGGTGCGGCTCTCCCTCCCTTGCAGGAGACTGGTGCGGCTGTGGAGACAGCGGTGGGACCTCTGCCTTCCTCTTCCCCTTTCCCCTTCTCTGCCACCTCCTCACCTTCCTCTCCTGCGGCAGTTCCTCCTCTCCTTCCTGGTAGGGGCAGCGCACCACCAGGTGCCCAAACTCCCCACAGGCAAGGCACCAGCTCTGGTCCTCCAGACCACCGAGGAACTCCTCCAGGTCCTGGCAGCCATCTCTCCAGTCCCAACCTTCCATGTTTTATTTTTTTTGTTCTTGCTGTGATTTTTTTTTTGTTTTTTTGTTAAATTTTTTTTTTTTTTTTTGACAAAACACCTCTCCTGGTCTGACGCTTGGAGGCGCTGTTATCCCACGCAGGACACCACGTGTCACAGAGACGGCCGAAGTGGGCGGCGTCAGAACCAGGAAAAGTAATGCAATACACAAAACACAGGACGGATGAAATGAAGTGATGAAGACGCCTGTTGGCGCCGGTTTAATACAAAATAAAAGGTTTACACAAACACGAAAAACACAGGACACGGCACTCTACGCCAAAATAAATAGACAAACAAAAACAGACTAAACTTAACAAAACGGTGCACGGACAGACACTGACAAACACGGTGAGCGGATACTTACGGTGATTATTATTATTATTATTATTATTATTATTACTACTACTACTACTACTACTACTACTACTACTAATTTCCTCCGTCTCCAATCCCGTTCTCCGCTCACCGAACACCCAACCACCAGTATGTGACAACGTGCATCTATATATACTATTGTGCTGGGATTCAATTACCAGTTAATTATTCACTTGAATCCCAGCACGTGAATTAATAAAGTGCAATTCCCCGTGCTCACATATTACTACATTTTACTTGCACGTGAAGTGCTGTGCAATCCTCGTGCCTAAATACACATATACATTTTTAAACACTCGTGTTACACAGACCCGTTTATATCCCGTGTACCAATGTCTATACACCAACATTTAAACACACCACACGCAACACATAACAGATAATATACACAGGGGCGGGCACTTTGTTACAATTGCTTATCAAATTGTGATTAAGCATTTCATTGCGAATACTCCCTCTATACTGTTCTGTACATACTGTTGCTATACGTCACGGTCATCAACTTTTCCATCATATGGAGAGCTGTAATTTTGAATTTACAGAGCGATGTAGGAAGCATGTTACAGAACCACTGATATTGGCAGCATAGCGGTAGTGTGAGTTTGTTTACAGTGTTACCTAGAGCCGGTCCCTTTCAGCTGACTCTGCTATTCTCATCAGCATTGCCCTGCATCTCTGACGAGGCATGCTACTGGAGCTCGGGGGTCGGATTCTCTGCACTCTGAGATCCAGCATAGTGTTCTCAAACAGGAGCCAGCAGCTCACATTAATAGAAACCTTTCATGTGATCCACCGCAAGGTTAGAACACACTCACACAAAACAAATAGGGGTCCTGTGAACTGAAGAATATGAAGGACAGACCTGTAGAAACAGGAACAAGACTCTCCCACACGTGTACCATGTCCATGGGCAATCGGTAAGTGGAGATTCTCTAGTTTCTCACTAATGTTGAGTGATTGATTAAGTCAAGTGTATGCAGCAACAGGAGTTTGTAATGCACGTTCGCAGAATGCTGGAGGAATACTGTCTCTCAATATTGAATAGAAACTACTTTATAAATGACTTCAGTTAAAAATGCAGAAAGCTACTCGGTGGATCTCTCGTGTTAGCTGTTCCTGGGTTTGTTGTAAGTTCTGTGCTATGAGTTTATTGTTTGTGTGTGTGTACATGTCTTATTGCATATAGATGTCACCTTGTCCAGTCTGAGTTCAAACTGTGAAATGATTTGTGTTATGAGACACCTTATACATGACATATTCACTTATTATAAATCAGTAAGTATTACCTGTTATTAACAGATTAGTAGCATGTTAATATGTTTTTTATTGCTATTTAGGTAATATAGTGACTTTTTCCCCTTGCTACCCTCCAAACGTAAGTAAGTCAGTAAGCTAGATGTTAACAGTACATAAACTGAATTATAAATCACTGTTAAGGATTTGTCCCAGTTTCAGTTAATCTTGTTTATAGATGTCATCTTGTGCATGGAACATACAGCATAGTTCTGATGTAAAAACAAACAAAAAAAAGAAAACTACCCTTTTTAGTTTAACAGTAGTTCATGAGTTCAATCTTGGTGTTTGTGATTTATAATGAGTTAATATATTATCTGTAGAGTGTCTTATTATAACAGAAATTATGTGTTCTGTGAAGCCTGGTTGTATTCTCAGAGCTGTAGGTACGTGCAGTGCAGTGTTCTGTGAAGCCTGGTTGTATTCTCAGAGCTGTAGGTACGTGCAGTGCAGTGTTCTGTGAAGCCTGGTTGTATTCTCAGAGCTGTAGGTATGTGCACTGCAGTGTTCTGTGAAGCCTGGTTGTATTCTCAGAGCTGTAGGTACGTGCACTGCAGTGTTCTGTGAAGCCTGGTTGTATTCTCAGAGCTGTAGTATGTCCTGTTAAGCAGCACTCGGAACAGAGATCCCCTTTTGTCCCTTGTTGATGTTTTTGTTTTGCTTCCCCGAGCAACAGCAGAGCTTGCAGGCCGCTGATTATAGAACCTCCTGTCTAGTTGTTTTAAACTTTATCTTAGTAGTGCCACCAGTTAGCCATTTAATTTAGTCCCAGTTGTGTCTGGATTAACACAGCCACTTTCTATAACTGAATGTATACACATGCTAACATTAAAAGATGGATGCCAAGCTGAAAAAAGGACTTTAAATTGAGAACAACTGCTCATGTGGGTCTAAATAGGATTCAGTGTACGCGGGGAAAGGAATGTGACAATAGACAAGTTAGTTACTGCAAATGTACTCTATGGCAGAAAAGATTTAATTTTGGGCAGTTACTAGTAGGAAACCTTCCCATCATTAGACTATTGCTCTATTTAAAGTGACAGTGTGTAACACGCAGTGATGCGTGATGATGCACTGCTGCTACTGATTCTAAGCCGTCATTAATATCAGTTTAAAAGCTCTGCTGTTTTGCATATTGGTTAAGCCACTGGCTTGAGCTGTGTGACTACTCCGGTTTGCACCCAGCCTGTCCTGGTACACATGCTGACACATAGCGCCATGTCCCACTCTCTTGAGTTGTGTGAGTTCTCCGGTTCACATCCAGCCTCTTTCCTGGTATACATGCTGACACAGAGCGCCATGTCCCACTCTCTTGAGTTGTGTGAGTTCTCCGGTTCACAGCCAGCCTCTGTCCTGGTATACATGCTGACACAGAGCGCCATGTCCCACTCTCTTGAGCTGTATGAGTTCTCCGGTTCACAGCCAGCCTCTGTCCTGGTACACAAGCTGACACAGAGCGCCATGTCTTCAAAGCATTTCCTTCACTTTTAAAGTAACTCCTGTTTTTTTAAAGGAGAAAAAGATAACAAACACTTTGAGAGTGCTGAAGAGATTATATTACTTAGTTGTTTGGGTCTTAGTGTTTAATCTCTTTCTAAAACAGGAGTTCATTAAAGACTGGAATAATTGCTTTGAAAGTACAACCCAAAATGTTTATCTAATAGTAATATCGAGATATAAATATCTTTTAAAGGGTGCCTTACAGCCTGGAATTAAGATGCATTAAAATAGTTTTTTTTTTTTTTTCATTTATCTACACATTCTACCCCACAACTTCCAAGTGAAAAAAAACAAATCCTAGAAATTTGTAGAAAATTATTAAAAATAGAAACTGAAATAGCTTGGTTGTATAGTTGTCCACCCCCCTTGTAATAGCAATCCTAAATTAACTCAAGTGTAACCAATCACCTTCAAAATCACACACCAAGTTAAGTTGCCTCCACCTGTGTTAAATTGTAGTGATTCACATGATTTCAGGATAAAATCAGCAGTTCCTCTAGGTTCCCTCTGCTGGGTTGTGCATTTCAAAGCAAAGACTCAACGATGAGCACCAAGGTGCTTTCAAAAGAACTCTAGGACAAAGTTGTTGAAAGGCACAGATCAGGGGATGGGTATGAAAAAAAGCCTTGAATATCCCTTGGAGCACAGTCAAGACGATTATTAAGAAGTGGAAGGTGTATGGCACCACCAAGACCCTGCCTAGATCAGGCCGCCCCTCCAAACTGGATGACCAAGAAAGAAGGAGACTGATCAGAGAAGCTACCAAGAGGCCAATGGCAACTTTACAAGAGCTACAGGCTTTTATGGCCAAGACTAGTCAAAGTATATATGTGACAACAATATTCCAAGTACTCCACAAATCTGACCTGTATGGTAGAGTTGCAAGAAGGAAGCCATAACTTAAGAAAGCCCACCTTGAATCCCATTTGAAGTATGCAAAAAAACACTCAGGAGATTCTGTAGCCATGTGGCAAAAAGTTTTGTGGTCTGATGAAACTAAAATGGAACTTTTTGGCCTAAATGCAAAACGTTATATAATATTGCCAAATCTAGGTGTGCAAAGTTGGTAGAGACCTATCCCAACAGACTCACAGCTGTAATTCCTGCAAAGGTGCATCCACCAAGTGGAGACTTATCCAATTATAATCTTTCAGTTTTGTATTTTATATATATATATTTTTTTTTCCTCAATAAAAACTTTTTTCCCCTTAATAGTGTGGAATATGGTGTGTAGATAAGTGGAAAAAAATCCTCATTTAAATGCATGAAACTCTGAGGCACTGACACAACAAAATGTGAAAAAAAGTTCAAGGGGGTGTAGACTTTCTATAGGCACTGTATATTACTCTGCAGGCTTATTGGCTGAAATGTTAATAATTGTTAATGTTAATAAAGGCCACCTGTTTAATTTGTATTGTGGGTATATAGTACTAAATAATCTCAACTTTTAACATCGTAGCAACATTGATTTGCAGTCCATCTTTTCTTTTTCTGAGGCTGTCGAGGATGTCAGATCCAGATCCAGTGGTCCCTTCACATTTCACTATTCAATAATGCACTAATTTGGTTCATTAACTGTTAGGCTATGATGACAGTAAATTGCAAAAGTTTTTTATTTTCCTGTGTAAGGGCACGGTTTGATCCTTTGCTGTTCAGTAGCTGTTTAACATGGGTGCTGGGCCAGTTCTTTCAATCTGAAACACTACCAGTTGCTTGAAATGAAGACCTGCTGTAGCAGCTGATGCTGTGGAATCTATTTATAAATGTTACATATTGGGGTCAGGGGGAGGTGATTATTTAAGCTTATGTGACATCAGCTACCATTATTACACTGGAGATTTATTTTCCTGGTGTGTTTTATTAATGGATCTGTCAACAAAAACCCGAAGCCATCAGAAATCACAGCAGTATTTACAAGTCCTGCATCTTTTTGACACTAATTTGAATGTTTTCAACATTTGTTTTAATTGACTGATTACCAAAAATATTGACGTGTTCTTGAGAACTACTCAAAGAGCTGAGTAAGCCTAAAAAAGCAAATAAGCAGTCTTTCTATCATTCTTTCTCCACTGCTGTGCCTATGCTCGCCACGTCCCCCAGCACCACCCTGAATTCTGTACTTGTCACGTCCCCCAGCACCACCCTGAATCCTGGACTCGCCACTTCCCTCATCACCACCCTGAATCCTGGACTTGCCATGTCCCCCAGCACCACCCTGAATCCTGTACTCGCCACGTCCCCCAGCACCACCCTGAATTCTGTACTTGTCACGTCCCCCAGCACCACCCTGAATCCTGGACTCGCCACTTCCCCCATCACCACCCTGAATCCTGGACTCGCCATGTCCCCCAGCACCACCCTGAATCCTGGACTTGCCATGTCCCCCAGCACCACCCTGAATTCTGTACTCGCCATGTCCCCCAGCACCACCCTGAATTCTGTACTTGCCACGTCCCCCAGCACCACCCTGAATCCTGGACTCGCCACTTCCCCCATCACCACCCTGAATCCTGGACTCGCCACGTCCCCCAGCACCACCCTGAATCCTGTACTCGCCATGTCCCCCAGCACCACCCTGAATTGCCACGTCCCCCAGCACCACCCTGTACTCGCCACGTCCCCCAGCACCACCCTGAATCCTGGACTCGCCACTTCCCCCAGCACCACCCTGAATCCTGGACTCGCCTCGTCCCCCAGCACCACCCTGAATCCTGTACTCACCATGTCCCCCAGTACCAGCCTGAAGTTATGTTCTCGCCGCCTTCTTTCCTGAACCCCATTTAAATATAAAATATTGACTATATCACACCAGATTAAGCCACCCTTGAAATTATTTTTTTTTATAGCACTGTGGAACCCCTCCTGGATTTTATCACCCACGAATTCATGGTTACATTGGGATCACCCCTATAAATCGTGCCCGCGGCAGTTTTTCTTAAATTATGGGTGGTGAACACACTTCTAGCGGGTCGTAGCGTGGGAAAATAAAGAAAGCTTTAAACACGTTTTCCAACAAAAGCGCCACAGCAGTCTGTTGACAGCGTTGTTCGCTTATTTTGTGCTTGTACGTACTCAACATTTTTTTTTTGTTTTTTTTAATGGCTTTTGCCATATTATCAACCAGTTGAATATCTGCATTGTCTCTGTGGTAGCCCAATCATAAGTTAGCTGGGTGGAACATAAACTGTATCTGTTTCAGTTGCCGGTACCGACTGTAAGTTTAACCAATAGGAGAGTCAGATATCTGCCAAGTTTTACGCAGCTGTCCAATCATAAACAAGCAGAGGCTGTTCACTGTATTCTGCATGAAAATTGAAGGCATTCGTGAGCAAGGGCGGGGTGTTAATATTCCGGGTAAGCACTGAATCACGCCAACTGTTACTGAGAAAAATAATAAATTTCAGTATTTAGAATTTAATTTTCTATCTCTGTTTTTTATTTTATTTCACCAGACAAGGGAAACACCGTAGTATATTTTGTTACCAATCCACTTTCTCTGAATAATTGTGCTGGAGATGAGCATCTTTAAAGCAGAGTATGTTGACAGATTTGTCAAACCGAAACAAAGCGAGATGCTATCAATCCTCTTTTATTTTAGTTTTTTCATGGTTATTTGTGTAAACATGCTATTTACAAATATTTACATTGCGTATTTTATATACATTATTAAAGAACAGGCACAGCACGCACAATTACTTCTTGAGACTTGTCCTTATCAGAATGAGCCAAGAATAACCCCACTTGATTCTCTTTGGAATATATATGATTATATATATATAGATTATATAAATATATATATATATATATATATATATCTATATATATATATATATATATATATATATATATATTATATTAAATATATATATTATATTTAACAACATATACAGCGTTTTTCCGTCACACATTCTGTCCTTGGATACGTTATCAGTCGTACGGGCGTTTGTCGGTTCATTCTAGTTAAATACGGCCATGGGTTTAATGAAACTCCCTGGTGACTATATCAAACATGGTCTACCAGATAGATCTGTCTCAGACAGAAATTATATATAAAAAAAAAAAAATACTAGATTAATATATATATTATATAAATATAAATATAAATATGCCAACCAACCTATTAAATCTATTTAAAATAACAATATTTAGCAATATTTAATAAGTGATGGTCAGTTGTATATATTATGGCTGCACAAAGTATTTTAAACCTAAGATAATCACCACCCCTTTAAATGACATACCCTTTCTATCATGTGGGCTGCAGTGGGCTTGTGTAATACATGTATTTCAGGTCTGTGACATGAACAGGAATGTGAGAGAAATCAGAGCATGCTGTTTGTTTATGTTGTCAGCAAGGTAATCTCAGCCATGTAAATAGTTTCAGAAGAACATAAGAAATGTTTGGGAACAAGAAAAGGTCATTCTGCCCATCAAAGCTCGTCCCTTGTTAGCACACCATTCTCCCTTACTGTGGGATCTAATTTTAAAGCACAGAATCAACATTTTTTAAATCTTTCCAGTGTTTTAGATCCTACTACTTCACCTGGTAGGCTACTCCATGCATTTATAACTATAAAAAAGTGCTTCCTAACTTCTGTTCTAAATATACTTTTACTCAGCTTCCATTTATGCCCTCTTGGTCTTCCTTCTGCTCAATTTGAAGTAGTGTCTTGGGTCTACTTTATCTCGATCGTTTGTGATTTCAAAGACTTTAATCAAGCTCCTCTTTCCCTTCTTTTTTCTAAGCTGAAGAGGTTTCATTATTTTGACCT
The DNA here is from genome assembly GCF_017654505.1 of Polyodon spathula. Classification (NCBI taxonomy): domain Eukaryota; kingdom Metazoa; phylum Chordata; class Actinopteri; order Acipenseriformes; family Polyodontidae; genus Polyodon; species Polyodon spathula. Next base: position 22,315,209 of record NC_054546.1, read on the forward strand.
GCCCTCACAGCTCACATTATTAAGTCATGGGATCAGTCTAGTTTCTCTTCTCTGTACCTGCAATGATGTGTTTTTTGTAGTGAGGTGACCAAAACTGTACACAATATTCTAGGTGGAGTCTGACTAGGGCTTTGTATAATCTGAGCATAACCTCTCTAGACTTGTATGCCATGGTTTTTGCAATATAGTGTAACATTCTGAATCACAATACTGTAACATTTAAAACCATAATTCTAAGTCATGTATAAGAAGTCAATCGCGGTTTCAGATTTGTCATAATTCCTGTACATCTCATCCTGTGTACTGATGTCATCCACTGTAGTCTATAGCACCATATAACTGTATACTTGTGTCATTTTACCTCATTTTATGCTTAAGAAGTGTGTGTTGGGTGAGGACTGGATTTAGTTCTTGGATCGTGTCACTGCATATTCCCTACAGATCCACTAGGTGGAGTATCATTTTGTTTTACATTATATTTCATATTCATCTTCATATGAAATGTATTCAAGCCCCTTTGTGACTGTCCAGCATGAATTGCAATGATTTGTTTGTTTATTTAGCAGACACCTTTATCCAAGGTGACTTACAGAGACTAGAGTGTGTGAACTATACATCAGCTCATAGAGTCACTTACAACAACGTCTCACCCGAAAGACGGAGCACAAGGAGGTTAAGTGACTTGCTCAGGGTCACACAGTGAGTCAGGGGCTAAGCCAGGATTTGAACCCGGGACTTCCTGGTAAGCCCTTTTCTTTAGCCACTGGACCACACAGCCTCTGATTTGACATGTTGACTGCAGGTATAACACAGTATGGTGGGAGGGTATTGTTTATTGGAAGAGGAGTAAATGGAAAACAATTACAAAGCTGGGCTCTATTTACAACACTACCAGCTGAGTGCATGTAGACAGTGATCAGTTCTGTCCTGTGTCTCTACCAGCTAAGTGCAGTTAGACGGAGTGATCAGGCCAGTGTTTCAGTGGCAGTGTGTTAATGCACTCCATACCTGCAAGTGAGCTAATCCGAACACGACCTGGTCTCTGCCTTGAGAGGATCATTTTATTACCACCCCCGTGGGGCTGCTATATATATTGAATTGCTTCACGCCCCCTCACTATTTTGTGGCAGACTTGTAGGACTCGAGTCGCATCTTTCGTGACTTGGACACAAAAATATACAACCCTGTGTGACTCAGATTCTAACATTCGTGCTCTGTGACTCAGAGATATTAAATACATGCCCTTTTTTGTTTTCTATTACACAAGTAATATTACAGTTACTAGGAAACTGTGTACAATAAAAAACTCACCCAACAAAACATTATCTAATTACTGGTTAGCCCTGTTGTCTTTGCAGCCAATCATAATAAGAATAAGAAATTGGAAGTGAGTTAGGTTGTAGCATAAACACCCCTCCACATAAATCCAACTGGAACCATTGCAGACTAAGTTTTTTATTCCTCTTTTGCATTAAGTTTTATAAGCAATAAATAATGTCAAAATGGTAAACAAGTAATTGATTATTTGACTTCTAAATGTTTTAACCACTGTAGAAATACATCCATTTTGAATACTGCATTCTTGAAAAATATGAAATTAGATTTTGCTGAGCTCCCTAATTCTCTGGAATATAATGTATTTGTTTGCACTAAAAACAGTAGATCATTGGTCACCTTAATCATTTTGAGTTTACTGAAAAGGAAAAAAAAAATTCATATTCAAAAATGAATAATCATAAGTTATAATCATACTTTTAGAGCTTAATTCATATCAGAAATTTGCTGTGTGATTAAATGATCTGTGCTTTGCTTCTAACCTCCACTCGTTCCCACACGCCATCACTGTTAGCAAGCAACGTCAATGAATTCACCTGGCAAATTCAGTAAAACTAGGCACTAAAGTCTCAAATCGAAAACAGGCAGATATATCAGACTGATATGACAGAAGGACTGATTGCTAGCAAAAAAAGAATGGCAGAATAACTTAATACCATGAAAATAACTTTATGGATGCGGGAAAAACACATTAACAATACGATGTGCAGCATTGTGAACCTACAGAAAGGGGAAATACATAGATATAATACATTTTTGTGTAAAAGAGAAAAAAACTACATTGTTATTTGAAATCAAATTAACTGAAGCACAGTCTCGTAAATGCGTCATTGTATTTCAGACTTAATAATAAAAGTGCAAATAAAATGAAAGTGAAACATAACGTTTCGGCTTTGCAAAACAAATAATAAAAATAATACTAAATTAAGAACACCGTATATATACAGTTCTGGCAATATCTAAATCCGATTGGCAGATTTTACCTGAATTGTAGTCAAAGTAGAAGCTATAGTCAGAGGTGAAAGTAACTTTAATTTCTTACCGGTGTAGTGTTATTTTCAGGTATTGGTTAAAAAGTGGTGCTCAACGCATTGCATTTGCTCGCGCTGCCTAAACAGCTTCCGCTAAGAAAGCAGGGAAGTGCCCATTAAAATAAAAAATCTGCTGTTTTTGTCTTTTACATCTTTTTAAAATTGAATTTATCATATTTTCCACTCATTTACATAGTTTTTAAAGAAATGTATCATTTTTCCACCATGAAGAAAATAGTGTGCAAATATTTATCATATGCAATACATTGTGTCTTGTACATTTATTTCTACTTGTGTAAGTTTACGGTGGACTTCTCGTGAATTGTTTTTTCTTTTTAGAGAAAGTAATTGTCTGTTTCCAGTTTAAGTTTGTAAAATAATAATGTATAATTAATAGTAAATGTACTTCTTTTTGACAATAGAAAAACACCCATCAAATTGCAATTGATCGCACATGTACCAAAATCAGCATGCACCACTTGCAATATGACAGTGTACCACTTTCTGACATCACACAGTCAAGTTTTGGTATGCATACCACATTCTGACGATGCACCACTTTCTAACACTACACCGACTCTCTAGTCCAGTTTGCGGCTTCTATCACAGTGAAAAACAACGTCCACAAATTTGAACTTAAAGCGTACCTATAAACTTCAGATACAATCAAGCAGTATTCAAATTCCAGTTCCAAAGGAAAGTAAAATAGTGACAAACAAGTTGAAAAAGGCATTCAAACAGAATAATCTAGCTAGAAAAAATAAATTGGACTCGAATGACAGTGACTCGGACTCGGTCTTGGACTCGGACCCGAATGAAAGTGACTAATACTCGAATGATAGTGACTCGGACCCAAATGATAGTGACTCGGACTCTGTCTTGGACTCAGACTCTGATGACTCGGACTTCAAGGATAGTGACTCGAACTTGAATGATAGTGACTTAGACTCGGACCCTGATGACTCCAACCCTGATAATAGTGACTCGGACTCTGATCCTGATAACTCGGACTCGAATGTTAGTGACTCGGACTTGAATGATAGTGACTTGGACTTGGATCCTGATGACTCGGACTCTAATGATAGTGACTCGGACTCGAATGATAGTGACTTGGACTCGGACCTGATGACTCGGACTCAGACTTGACTACAAGTCTGCTGAGTGGCTTTGGGTTCTGTTGCTCCAATATTGAATTCTGTGACCTTCAGCTGGAAGGTAAGGAGGCCACCACTTTTGTAACAAATACCAGTCCTTGCAGTTATGAAATACCCACATAACTTCCCAATGAGATTTTTCTAAAACTTTTCTGTAAGGGGAATACCATGCATCCATACCTTTGGCCAGCAGAGGTCCCTGTAGCGTCAACTGGCTGTACCATCTTCTACACATCGCCCTCACAATACTGTATGTGGGGTCAGATATCAAGTGTAATTTAAGGTGGTATTGCAAGTTCTACTACTACACGTTATCAGTACCGACTACTGATTCCATCAAACATTGAGGTGTAGCACCTTAAAGCACCTCAGTGTCAGCTGTTAACAAGGTGATCTCATAGGCTGGGGTGATTTAATGATTTAGTGCCTATGGTGCAAAGGTGGGTGAATCATGCTGAATCAGTACCACACCCTATACCCAGTCAACGTGTTGGAGCAGGTTTTACTGATTTTGTATACAGAGAAATCTGTTCTTACAAATGAAATACTGTATACAGTATATACTAGAGGTTGTATAACAGTTTGAACCCAGAGATTCATTATTTACAGCAGTCATTCAGTAAAGTAAATAGTGAAAATCAATACAAATAAAACAGTAATATGAAGATTGTTTGGGGTGTTTGGAACTAAAATCAGGACTAAACCATTGGTGCCAAATAACAACACAGTGAAAACCGATAAACCTCAGCAAAGTAGTATTATACTAAAGAAAAAGCAGGTGTGGTATAAGAGTGTTATCACCCTGAATACATAGCAAAGCAAAAAGCAGGACCAGAGTTTCTCTACTAGCTTTATGGTTGCTATTTTTAATGAGATGTACACGTTTTATTATTGGGGTGGTGAGATTAAACCCAGATGGCTATTTTAACATTGGTCATGCTGTATAGATGTATCACTGCCTGTTTTCAGTGTTTTAAAAAAAGTCAATCTCTCCCTCTCTCTCGGCTTGTGAGAGATAGCACAAGCGGTCAGAGAGAACAAAACTGTGATGAAGTGCCAAAGCAAGTATTTATTAAAGAAAAATAAAAACAAAAAACAAAGGGCACAGGGCTGAAGCAAAAGGTTTACACAAAAATACAAATCAAACAGTCAGGCTGAGCAATACCTTCACTGACTTAAGAAATCAAAGAAAAGAAACAAAGTCAGCAAACAGACAGACAGACAGACCTTCCATGTGGTCTCCACTTCTCTTCTAATGGAGCTCTAGGCTACCTTTTATAGGATCTGTCTGGAGCCTAATTAATTAATCATTAGCAATTATCTAAATAAGGAATTAACCCCATCCCTGCCACCCACCACCAAACACCCATAAATATACTTGGGCAGATCACTCTGCCATAAAGCTTCAGTGTTTAAATTCACCTTTTTAAATATGTGATGTGGTGTTTCTTTTGAAGTGAAATCCTCGGTTTGATCCTAATTGAAAGCATTGTCATAAATCACTTGATATGACTGTCACTCAGCTCAAAATAATATGAAACTGTTTTATCTTTTCTTTTTTTAACTAATTTATTTAAACAAAAACCCCACATATCCAGACAGAGGCACTTCCCTGGGCAGCAAGCTTTTATATCTTCCATGTTTCTAATGAGACAGTAACATGACAGTGTGCTCGTCACAGACACAAAGGGGTTAATGAGCGAGACTCCTCTCTTGTCTGGGAAAGTGCTCTATGTGCATTGGGGAGCTAATAAAACCTTTCATTAACTCTCCAGACTCTCACAAATCTGCTCAGCACATGAAGAAACTGTATCCCCCTCATCATCCAATTGGCATATTTCACAATAAAACAGCTCAGCCAGTCTGCCAACCCTTATTTCACACTATTTCATTCTTATGGCATTATTTGATATAGGAAGTTAATAGCAATTCCATGTGAATTATACAAGTATGTATTTTACTTATTAAACTAAGTGACAGTCTACAGTCTTGGAGTCCACTAGGCCACAGGCCTGACCATAGCCCAGGGTGTCTGGTCTCTCATATCCCAGGACTTCAAGGCTGGGGTGTTTCAAACGGTCGCATGACTTCTAATGCTTCAGTACAGCTAGGTTTGTTGGTTTTCTTGTTTCAGACAAAAAAAACCCAGATCCATTTTAGATTTCCATTACACGAGAGTAGATGTTAAAACTTGCTGATTTGAACTCTGCTCTCGCCAAGATAAGCACCAACTAAGACGTAGCTTTACAATAAACTAATGTGATCCATATGTGTCTCCATCCATTTGCATTTCCTTCCATATAATGATGTAGATATCCTTCTGTCATGTTAATGCTTTCGGAACTGTTGGAATAAAGTATTTATCTGACTTTATTCTGATCCTTTACTAGGAGACAGTTTACAATTGTATGGATGAGAACTGTCCATACCTACACTAGTAAACAGAACGGTGTTTTTGATGGATTGTCTTGACACAACTTCAGCCAAGAGGACCCAGGCGCAGATGCTGGCCTACAAGATACTTTTCTAATGTTTCTGCAACCCAAATGCAGGCTGTCTTCACTAATGCCTGTAGAACTGAAAAACGCTTTTGGTTGTATGAATCAATTTTTATTATTTTTAAAACACCTTTATTTTGTATCACTTCACATTTTGGCTTTCCCATAATTATACGATATGCTCATTTCTTTCAGTCCACTCTTGTAAGTGTGTTTGTTACGCTCTGTCTGACTAGGAGAGTGCCCCCATAGTGTTTACAGTGTTGCGGATGCGATGTGTGACTGGAGCGCATGCTCTACAGTGGGGTGTGGGAATACTTCAATCAGGATAGAAGAGTTGCATTGCTAATATGGAGGGTTCCCCTCATAAATGATTCCCTGTTTGTGTCCTGTTATTGAGATGTTTTGACAGTCATGTTAGGCAGAGCATGTTAGAGGGGTGGTGTGATTGGGATGGGATCACATTGTGTCTCTGTGTTGGATAGTGTTTGAATCAGGTCCTAGCGTTTATACCTACAAAGGGTGGTTACTGTTTACAGATGGTTTCCAAATCATGTAGAACCTGGGTTAATGGAATCTGACTAACAAAACAGCTGCTTGCTATGTGGCGTTTTTATGCATAATACATAATAGTATTGTCGTAGGGGGAAAACAAACATGGTGCTGACCAGAGTTTTTAAAATCCAATAGTATTGCTGCGGCCTCTTCTTTTGTTTCAAGACCTTTTTAGTTCTATGCTTGTATTTGACATCAATCAAATCACTTCCTGTAATGTAAGCCAATTTCAGTCCAGTTTTACCATGAATTAAAGTATGAAAAACAGGTAATGAAGCAAATATTTTCAACAAAAGGAAAGTGTGACAATGAGATTTGAGATTTTAAAACCTTGGTTAGCAATCCTTTAATTGCAACAGTTCTGTTGACTTGAGGACTGGAGGGAGTGTTAGGTATTTGGAGACTTTTGCAACATGATGTTATGCAGCGAATGCAACCATATGCATTTCACAGTTAGCCCGTTTTTTAAAAAAATGTTTTAACAGCATGCACTGCAGATGACCATACTGGCTGACTATATTTAGTAAATGACAGTTGATCTGTGAAGCAGCTGCTCAGTACGAAGCTGTTGGATGAACTGCAGAAACATTTGTTTTTGTAGTTGGTAAATGAATTCCTAAGCGGCTTTTGGGTTTTTTCTTGGATTGAGCTTGTGTGGAGAAAGTGCCGGGACTGAACAGCCTTCCTCGTTGCATTCAAATCATGCGAGAATGTGACCTTTCAACACTGATAGCTCAACCTACTCATCACATACAGTAGTGTGCACATGTATTAAAACATCCCATTGTTTCTGTAGTTTAATTTGTCATGCACATGAAATAAAACCACCTGAACTGAAAATCTTGGAAAATGGTCAAAATAGGCAAATTAGTGATTACAAATTAGTGATTTAATCGATGACTTTAAATGACTGAAAATTGAAATTCTCTAAATGAGAAATCTTGAGGTGTTGCAATACATTTGCACACTGCTGTATATAGACAGAACTGAATTGTAACCCTCTAATAAAGTGCCTGGGGTATTATAATAGTGTGTAAACAGTGGCTCAGTTACTGAGGACATTTCAGTAATGGAGCCAGCATTGCTCAGTGTTAGCACAAAGCTCAGAGACTAATACCTTATTGGGAAACAAATTTCTTGCTTTGGTTTAGTTGGCTTCAGAGAAGACAGTTTCTTACAAGATACTTTTCTAATGTTTCTGCAACCCAAATGCATGCTGTCTTCAATAATGCCTGTAGAACTGAAGAATGCTTTTGGTTGCATAAATATTTTTTTTTATTTTTAAAACACCTTTATTTTGTACTTCTTCTCATTTTGGCTTTCCCATAATTATAGACTATGCTCATTTCTTTCAGTCCACTCTTGTAAGTGTGTTTGTTACGCTCTGTCTGGCTCTACACAATGGGGAATGAAAGCAGTTCAGTGGAGAATCGGGTAAGTGTGATTAAAACGTTTTTTGTAATGCAAGCAAGCTATGCATGCACCAGTGGATGCCATTGCTTTAATTAAGAAGCTATTTTAGACTATTTACACAAAAACTGGTTGAATCAAATAAAACATGTATGCATGATACAGAATTAAGAATATCTGCATTCAGTGCAATGATATACAGTATAGTTGTTTTTATTGCTGGCTTGTGAAAATGTTTTAAACACCCTTTGAATCCTGGATGATCCCTCAGCACTGCTTATAGTGGTTATCTTCAGAATCCTCTATGTAGTTATTTTTATTATTGCACTGCAATTGAGGAATAACAGACTAACAATTAACAAAGTTTCCAACTGATTTGTAAACTGTGTCAAGAATATACCTTTTGGTTTCTTAGTTATAGAAACGTTTTACTTTTTTGTTGATGGTTATTTGATCAAATAACATTAATAGAAACCTGTTACGGATACCTCCTGTTACTACCCTGGAGAACAAAGAATTATAAAAAAAAAAACGCACTCTCATCTGATACTGTTGCAGGTCTTGTGAGGAAGGGTCTGCGTGTATTAAAGGTAGACACATTTGTGCTGTGTCATTACGAAAATGGACAGCAATATTTTACTTTAAAATGTAATGACTAAACCAAGAATTACAAGAAGTGTAACGAAACAAAACTGCACTTTCAATGGCAATGTTCAATTCAACATCTGAAATTATTTTTTAATTAATGCTTTTTTGGTTTTATTTTTTTGTTTTCAGGGACTGTTTTCTCTAAGTTCAGGCAGAGGTGGAAGGATATTTAATAAAAAAATACTTTTTTTGTTAATTAAAACATGTTTTTACGTTTTTTTTTTTTTTTTTTTTTTTTTTGATGTTGGTTGATCGATTTTATAAGCGCAATGAGGCACTTCAGGGTGTGGGATATACTCTAATATCCACCACGTGAAGCAGGTAGCAGTCAGTGAGACAGTGTGCCACTTTTCCAAGTGCGTATAATATTAACGCCCTCATATCGAAAAACTACCCGATCCAATTGGTTAAATATTTAATGACGATGATACTGACACCTGAAACAACAAATCATGTAAATCTTACGATGGCCCTGATTGGTTTAGATTAAAAAAAATCAGAGTGACGAAAATAAATCGGTTTTTTTCACATTTCTAAATGACCCACAAAGAAGGCCGCGCACAGACTGAAAGTTTAGACTGTCTTCTTCTTATTGAATTTGCCAAAATTGAGCGCTGACACGGTAAGTTAAGTTAAAAAATATTTAGATTCGTTGCCACGGAACTGTAGCTGTCGACATTTTAGAGCTATCATCATGGCGCTTGTAGCTGATGAGGTGGTTAGAGATCAACATAGGAGAGACAACAAACAAAATTAAAAGTAAATTGCACATTACATGTTTTCTTTACTGGATATATTATACTAAAATGTGTGTTTTCATTTATACCAGTTTTAAAATGCTTGAGATGGTGATATTTTCTGAAAAGTTAGTTTTTAAAGGGAAATAAAGAAAAGATATAATTAAGTATGTGTATTGTGATTCATATTTAATTTGAAAGGAGTATTTAAGATTATAAAAAATGCAGACAGATTGTGCTTTACTGATTCATGTTCAGTTTTACAGTGAGTTGAAAACAGCAAAGTTGACAATAGCACTTAGTGCTCTGAGCAGAACTCTCCATAGGCAGAACGGTGAAAGCAGAGCGCCGCCCACTACCACAACGGTCTGCTTTACGTTCTATTAAAATGTGTATAAACTACTGCAGCGTCGCACGCTACGAAACTGTTCTGTGTTAAATGTAGTCAGTACAGCATGTTTTTTAACATACCAAACATAGTGCTTACCTTTAATTCCGTTTTTCTCACTTGTATTTTCCATAATTTCTTTGTAAATCAGATGTTTTGATGTTATTGTTTGTTTTCCTTCAGGATATTGTCTGACACAGTTTTTGCAGCCTGCTTGTTACACGCAAGGGAAACCTGTTACAACACAAGCACTGACACGAGACTTGGGGGTAGTGTTGGAAGGGGACTAATGATTGCAAATGCTGGGCTATAAAACAGAGTGGTTTTAGCAGCTCAGAGACGACTTTTGTGAAGCACTAGAGAATAATGCCCGAGATTTGTTTGTTTGAATGTTTTATACAAGTGTTTTCTCTTTACCCTTTTATATTGTGCCCAAGTTCGACTCTGTTAGCTATTCAACAGTAAATGCCGTCTCCAGTCCTGATGGCTTGATACACTATTGTTCAGTAACTTTTTTTTTTCTCAATATAATCACGCCTAAGACTTGCTGTTCAGTCCTGTGTTGTATTGGTCTATGCATTTTAACTTTTAAATAAGTATTTTTAAATAGAAAATAAGTACTTTTTACAACTGTTGATAGATAAATGACATCTGAAAATGTCTCCTGTAGCTATTCAAAACAAGCACGAAACGCTCAAGTTGAGCAGCGCTAAGGCAAGTGTTAGGTTATTACCATAACCCTAGTTCCCTGAAAAGAGAATGACAACCATTACCGAATGGGTAGAGCCTCTCTGACCGTCAATCACTGAGCATGTATACAAAAGCTGCCCTATCAGGGCCCTGCTGTGAGGGGGAAGTCCGTCCCACCTCCTGTTGAAGAGAGACGTCCTCACAGTAGCACATTGCTATTTTCTTTCGAAAACAGAGGTCAGTTGGGGACTCGATCTCAAAGGGTAATGGTTGACATTCTCTTTTCAGCGAACCACGGTTATGGTAATAACCTAATATTCCCTTTCAACTCGAATGACAACCATTACCGAATGGGAAAGCTGTACCAAAGCTGTCGTGGCTCCAGATTACCAACAGTACAGCCCGGCGCCTAAGGGCATGCCGCCTACAAAACTCTAGAGCCCAGAGAGGGTCTCGTTCGGTTTGTAACATCAAGGCGGTAAAAAACGCACAAATGTCTGACTACCTGTCCATGTAGCAGCATTGCATAACTCATCTAAGGAGGCGCCAAAAAGGAAAGCCCACGAAGTTGCCTAGCCCCTGGTAGAATGGGCCATAATGTCCTCTGGTAACTGGGAGTCTGTCTGTTCATACGCCAAGCGTATCACATCTGTCACCCAGTGCGCTAGACGTTGCTTCAATAGGGCTGACCTCTAGGGCGGGACCCATAGCAGACAAAAAACTGGTTGGACTGTCTCCAGGACACCATCCTATCCAAATAACAGAGCAGAGTGCAAACTGGGCATATCATGTGTTGTCTAAGAAGGTTAAGGTCAGAGGTCCTCCTCTGACTCATGGGGGGGGGGGGGGGGGGGGGGTCTGAAAGTTTCCAAAACCACTGATTGGTTAATATAGAATGAGGATACCACCTTTGGCAAAAAGGATGGATTTGTTCTTAATGTTACCCATGAGTCACTTCCAGTGAAAGCCATACATGTGTCAGCAATGGACAGTGCATGAAGCTCACTTACTCGTCTGGCAGACATAATGACTATAAAAAATGCCACTTTCAGTGAAACAGGACGCAGTTCTGCTGACGCCATGGGCTCAAATGAGGGACCCATAAGGGCCCGCAGTACCAGTTCTAGATCCCACTTGGGGACCACATTTTTCATGGGAGGATGAAGCCTCCGAGCCCCTTTAAGAAATTGCAAAGTCAGGAAATGTGCCCCAGGGAACACAGAGTCAATTTTGTCATGGCACACTGATATTGCTGCCAGGTATACCTTCAAAGTGGATACTGATTTTCCTGCATCAAACAAATGTTGTAAGAAGGTTAATATTGTCTCAATCGGGCAAGTCACCAGATCGTGACCTTCTGCAAGGCACCAGTCTTGGAAAAATGTCCATTTATATGAGTACTAGGCTCTAGTGCTCGGTGCCCTAGCAGACTCTAGTGTTTCTACTACTGCATCTGGCAAACCTCGTCTGAATAGATGGCTCCGTTCAACGGCCAGACCCAGAGTTGAAGCTGGGCTGGGTTCGGGTGCTATGATAGCCCCTCCGCTTGGCTCAGGAGGTCCTTGCGCAGTGGGAGCTGCCACGGCTGATCCGACAACATGTCGGAGAGGAGAGCAAACCAGGGGTGTCTCAGCCATCTGGGTGCAACCAACAAAACCTGTGCTCTGTCCACCATGATCCTTTCTAATGTCAGGGGTAGTAATGGTAGCGGAGGGAACAAATACAATAGTCCCTGTGGCCAGGGGTGAGTTAGGGCATCTAGCCCCTGTTTCTCTCCATGGAGAACCATAGGGTGCAATGAGTGGACTCGGCTTTGGCAAAGAGGTCGACCCGTGCAATATGTAACCTCTCCCAAATCTGTTTCACTACTTGAGGATGCAGCCTCCACTCTGAGCTGTCTGGAGCTCTTCTGGACAGGAGGTCTGCTGCCTTGTTGTCCACACCGGGGAGGTGAACATGCCCTGATGGAACGCAAGTTTCTGTGCGTCCAGGACAAGAGTCTGTGCGCTGCATGGTGAAGGCCCAGTGATTGCAGGCTGCCTTGGTGATTTATGTAGGCTACCACTGTGGTTTTGGCCGTCCGGACCAGCACATGTTTGTGCGCTAATTGCTAGTGAAAATGGGGTAATGCCAGGCTCACTGCTTGCAGCTCTTGCGCATTTATGTGCGCTTGCTGCCAATGTCCCTTCCACTGACCTCTTATTCCTCTCCCGTTCCAGACCGTTCCCCAGCCCAGGCTTGAGGCATCTGTAGTGATCACTTCCCTTCTGTGAGGGGATCCGTGGGGAGATCCGAGGCGCAGATTTCCGGGACGTTGCCACCACTCCAATGTCTTCCGGCATTGTCTGGACACTCGCACCAGCCTGTACCGATTTCGAACCCAGTGCACCTTGTGTGTATTCACTCAGGCTTGAAGCAGGTGCATGCTCAGCCGCCCTAGTGGAAGGATTCTCGAGGCGGCTGCCATCAGCCCCAACAACCTTATTAATAATATATTCTGACCTGTAAGAGAGCGTCCTGTCTGAATAGGGAGAGTGTGGTTTCCAACGACTGAATCTTGTCTTCCGACAGTGAGGTAAGCATGCTCACAGAGTTCAATTTGATCCTCAGGAACACTGTGGACTGAGACGGTACGAAGTTGCTCTTCTGTTGATGTTTTAAGAGCCCTAAATTCGCCTCATGATCTATGACCTGTTTTGTGCGCGCAAACCAACCAATCATCCAGATATCCAGGATCCGATTACCCCGCAGCCTGAGTGGAGCCAGTGCTGCATCCATGTATTTTGAAAATATGCGGCAGCACGCAGAATTCATACGCTTTGCCTTGTAGGTGCCCTTTCTGTTGGTGGAATCGTTTCCCCTTTCCCTCCTGTTCTGCTGGCCAGGGAACATCCGTGGCTGCAGCTGCACCGCGTTAAGGAGCCTCCTACTGTGGCCTGTCCAATGGAGGTGACTGGGTCCGAGATGTTCGACAAGGACAGCTCACCTTGGCTAGGGTGTCTAGGCAGAGGGTATGGGGAATGAGACTGTGGGGGCTGGGGCTGCCCCTGTGGTAGGGGGCAGCCTGCCCTGAGATTTCAAGAGGGTCTCCAGCATGGTCTGCTGAGCTCTTACCGTCTCTGCCAGTTCATCGAAGCGCTGCTTGGCTGAGCTTGGGCACCTTCGAGGTGACTCAGACTGAGATCGTCTGCGCCTGCATGGAGAAGGGGAGCTGTGCCTGAGCGGCGACCACCTGTCCCTTACGGAAGGGGAGCGGTGCCTGCGATGCTACCGCCTGTCCCTTGGGGAAGAGGAGCGGTGCCTGCGCGGTGACAGCCTGTCCCCTGGTGAGCGTCCCCTCGACTGCTACCGCCTCGGCGGTGACCATCTCGCCTCCCTTGAGAGGTGTTTGCGCCTCTGTACCGGTGGTGGGGGAGGGGACGGTGACCCAGATGAGCGTGAGAGCTCCCTGGTCACTGATCTCATTCTCCCCAGGCTGGAGGAGAGAGACTGTGCTGGGGATAGGGCTGCTCTTCGTCGCTTAGTTCTCCTTGAGAACTTCCTACAGGGAGAGCAGTCTAGCTCACCTACCAGTGCTTTGGCCGTGTGTTCTGGCCCTAAGCAACTGGAACAGGACCGGTGCTCATCCTGCCTTGGTAGCTTCGCCTCGCACTGGTCGCACTGGTGAAACCCAGCGGAGGACCCAATCGATTGGACTGACAAGGTTTTGCAGATCAACTGTTGCGCTTGGTGCCGATAGTATCGTTGTCGGTGCCGGGCTGTAGACACTTTAGAGTGATTCACAGGTGCCTGGATCGACGTGGAGGCGAGCGCTGTCGGTGCCGCATCAATTGCCGCCTAGGTCGGTGTCAACGTGTAGTGTGGTCGATGTAGGGCTGTAGATGGCCTCAAAGCTATTCCCCGATGTCGAATCAATTGGTACCGGGATCAGCGTCAAAAAGAGCACGGTGGGTGCCGAGTCAATCTGTGCCGAGGTCAATGCCTGCTTGTAGCGCAGTCAGTGCTGGGCTGTAGACGGCCTCAAAGAGGTTCACCAGTGCAGAATCAATAGGTACCGGGATCGGCGTCGAAAAGAGCACGGTCAGTGCCAAGAGGTCGGTACCGAGTCAGTTGGTGCCGAGGTCGATGTCGACATGTAGCGTGGTCGGTGGCGGGCTTCGAAGAGGTTCACTGGTGCCGAATCTATTGGTTGCTCTGTTGAATTTAGGGATTTTTATGACAGACATGTCTTGTAAGACAAATACACACTCATAAAAATACAATATTTAAAACAAACTCACCTCTTCAGCAACATTGCATTGACAGCACATTATTATTATTATTATTAGTTTATTTAGCAGACACCTTTATCCAAGGTGATTTATAGAGACTAGAGTGTTTGAACTATACATCAGCTCACAGAGTCACTTACAACAATGTCTCACCTGAAAGACAGAGAACAAGGAGGTTAAGTGACTTGCGCAGGCTAACACAATGAGAGGGGCTGAGACTGGGATTTGAACCAGGGACCTGCTGGTTACAAGCCCTTTTCTATAACCACTGGACCACACAGCTGCCATTGTAACATGGTTACAATGTAACTGTAATTGATTACTTCTAATCTTCAAAACTGGTGGATACATAGCAACTATTGTCCCACATATGAGTCATTGTTTGTTAACATTCTGGGTAGCATTTTATTCCTAACTTTGAAACACTCAATTGTTTTTCTACGGTGGAACTATAAGAAATAAAGTCAAGTAGACAAGCGTTCTGGCCCGGTGTTGCTTTGCTGGTACTGGAGCAGTGACGTCAGGATTTGAACTGGGGACCTCTTGGTTACATGCCAGTTTCTTTAACCACTGGACCACACAGCCTCACTTGTAATGCATTGTTCACCCCCAGTCTCTGTAAGTCAGTAATAATAATAATAAAAATAATAATAATAATAATAATAATAATTTTAAAAAGTTCCAAATAGTAAAAGAAAACCAACATGTTTATCAGGAAAATCTGATAACACCACAATTAAGTTAAGCAATAGGGTACCTTACACGTATAACGTGTTCTGTATATCCTTGTGACAAAGACGGCATTCAATTGGCGTCTTGGTACAACTGCACGTGAATTAATAAAAGTGCAATTCCCCGTGCTCACATATTATTACATTTTACCTGCACGTGAAGTGCTGTGCAATCCTCGTGCCTAAATACAAACATATATTTTAAACACTTGTGTTACACAGACCCATTTATATCCTGTGTACCAATAACTGTACACCAACATTAACACACTACTCGTAACATACTTTGCCACGTATACCCCCCCTTGTGCAAAGCACTTCTGGCCTCAACAGCCACCTCCTCCCTTAAAAACCCAGCAGTCCAGGTCAAAGTCTTGGGCCGGGAAGGGAGGCTTCACTGGGCCAATGGCTTAAAATGCTGTCAGCTCCTTTGCTGGTAGTGGCACGGCTGACAGCATGGTGGTCCACTCCCGCGGAAAAGCTGCTCTGTCCTGTTGCACCCCTGGCTGTGGAAAAACTGCCAGGGGCAGTGCTGTCAGCAGACCTGCTGACAGCTTCATGGCCGACTCATTCAGCTGGGGCAGTCCTGACAGTGGAAAGGCTGCTGAGGAAGGTGGTCTCTTGACCTCTCTCCCCTTCTTCGTAACCGGCAGGTCCCTCTGGTGGGGCTCCGGCCACACTGACCCCTGCGGCCATGCAGAGCTGACGGCGACCCTTGGCGAAGCAGTTTACGTGAGCCCAGGCGAAGCAGCTCCGGCAGCCCCAGTCAGAGGCAGCAGTGGACCTTCAGGAGAAGAACTCGGGAGGGGAGCCCCTGGCCATAGAGGCGGCAGCAGGAGCTCTGCTTCTCCCTCCTACCCTGCCACTGGTGGCAATGTGGAGACAGAGGCAGCCATTGGCGATGCGGAGTGGTTGGCAACCCCAGGCGATGCGGAGCGGCTGCCAACCCCAGGCGATGCGGAGCGGCTGGCAACTCCAGGCGATGTGGAGTGGCAGGCATCCTTGGGCGATGCGGAGCGGCAGGCATCCTTGGGCGAAGCGAGGCAGGCATCCTTGGGCGAAGCGAGGCAGTCATCCTTGGGCGAAGCAAGGCAGGCATCCTTTGGCGAAGCGAAGCAGGCATCCTTGGGCGAAGACGTGAAGGGAGTCAGGACAAGCTGAGGTGTTGGTTTTGGCCCTCTTGTCGGCCACTGTGGCCGGGCGGTTCTTCCCCGTGCTTCCCTCAGCAGCCTATGCCAGCATCTAGTCCCGGTCCTTCTGGTGAAGGGAGAGGCAGCTCCTGCTCCTCTCCACCTGATGGTGATGGAGGCAGAGGCAGCTCCAGCTGCTCTCCTCGTGATGGTTGGGGCTGTGATACCCTCAGGCATTCACCCTCTGCTGGTGGACGGGGACCCAGCAGGTATTTACCCTCTGCTGGTGGACGGGGATCCAACAGGCATTCACCCTCTGCTGGTGGACGGGGACCCAGCAGGCATTCACCCTCTGCTGGTGGAGGTAGTGGAGGCAGAGGCAGCTCCTGCTGCTCTGCTCCTGTTGGTGGAGGTGGTAAATACAAACATACATTTTTAAACACTCATGTTACACAGACCCATTTATATCCCGTGTACCAATGACTATACACCAACATTAACACACTACATGTAACATACTTTGCCGTAATCCTATACAGTGTTAACTTCTGTATTTGTTGTTTTGTAGTCTGGCGGCACAGACAAAGTTGTCTTATTTCCCCCGAACCAGGAATCGAAGAAGGTAGCACATGTGTGTTTGTGTAAGGCTTGGCTACATTTAGCCAACAGGGTTTCTGTTATTAAAAACATACCATGACAAACACGTAGCAAAGTGCAATCACGCACGAAAACATGGTAGAGCTTAGGCAACCATAGTAAAGAACAGAGAGACGTGTTAAAGCATGGCAAAATAAAGCATGGGAAAGAACAGAGACTTGTTAAAGCATGGCAAAATAAAGCATGGAAAAGAACAGAGAAATATATGGAAAGAACAGAGAGACATGTTAAAGCATGGCAAAATAAAGCATGGCTGAGCATGTTATAGCACAGTTGCATGCACATGCGAAAAGCATGGACATCTGGAAAGGGGATAGTGCAGTGATACTTCTACCAACTCTGTCATGGTCTGTTGCTGTTTTAGCTTACATCATTTTTTACTTGGCCTGCTGACTAATGTCCTTTTTCATTCACTGGGGATCCTAAAAGCTGAATTTCTGAAGTTGATGTTTTATTTAGAAATTATCACTAGGGGTGTGCAACTGTAAGCAGTGTCCCCTGTGAAACCGTGGCACATGGGAGTCAGTAATAAATATAAAATATCCAAAATTATATAATTTCCTTTGATTATTTTTTCATAATAAATGTATGTTATTGTTTATACCAGTTAAGCACAGCATCACTTTTTGAAGCCTCTCAATTGAGCTCCAGTTACAGCACTGCAAAGTGGTGAGGGCAGTTATAAAAGTTTACTGTGGTATACTTGTGGCAGGATAGTGTCAAGGACAAGGCTGTTAAATCGGCAGAGGGGAGGCTCGGAGACAGGGAGCTGCAGTTCAAGCGCCAATGCGCACGTTTATTGACAAAAACATAAGATTTGGCTTCTTATATGGCATGTTATTCAATCAAGGGCCCAGCCGCATTTCCAACATGGATTCTGTAATAGCGAACATTTGGAAATCCTCACACCATGGCCATACATGTTAAAAAAAGAATGCATAACCATGAAAAACTGCAAAATGCCTGTGATGAAGTTGCATAAGTACATTAGAAATGTTCAGTCTGACACTGATCATTAATAAGAAAAAAAAAAAAAATAATGTTCTGAGAAAGACTATTTTCTTTCATAAGAACGAGAAGAGGCTGTTCAGCCCATCAAGACTCGTCCCTTCTGAGTACATTGTTCATCCCGACCAGGGCATCTAATCGAATAGTTCTTTGAATGTTTCCAGTGTTTTAGATACCTCCCCTGGTAGGCTAGTCCATGCATTCATAACTCTCTGTGTAAAAAAGTGCTTCATAACTTCTGTTCTAAATTTAATTTTACTCAGCTTCCATTTATGCCCTCTCTTTATTGGGCTAACTTTATCTCTCTCATTTAGTAGTTTAGGGTCTGTTTTTTTTTTCTGAAAACTAGAGAAATAACATTAAAAGAGCCTTTTAAAAAAGTTTACCTTTTTTGAGAACATTACTGTTTTTTGGAAATAAGAAACTTTTCTTGATAATGATTGTTAGGAGGATCTTGGCAGCGGGACCCGGCTTGCACACACCATCACAATAAAAGCAGACTCGGTCAGGCTGAGCTGGAACCAAGACAACATCATTATGATTCATAGCACTTGTAAATAAACAACTCTGAAGGAGGCCGAACTGCTAAGGAAGCATGTATTGTTTCTCCTGAGGGCTACTGTATTTGGTCAGGTTGGCAGTCCTGTCTGAAATCCGATCCCAGGCTCCATGGGGATGACCTTCGGCCTACTTCCCAGCATTCACCTGCACTGAAATTGTTCACAGTAATCTCCCGGTGACAGGAAGCCCTTGTCGCTCAAAAGTGACTTTTTAACTGTGACAGGTGGGGGGTGGGGGGTTGGGGGTGGCTGATAAAGGCTTCTGCAAAACTGTTTGGGAGTAATTACAGGACTTGGAAGTAGTGAGGTAGGAGGATGGACAGTCTGCAAAGGAGTTAAACCAGGTCTTCTGCTTCCTGACAGTAACACCTTTCAGACAGAAACATCAGCTGGGATGTGTCAACACTGCGGCACAAAATAGCAGTAGGCTTAGTGGGATGTCCTAGCTGCCAGAAAAAGCTGTCTCACTAGATACGTGAAGCCGAGAGGCCCTCTGCAACTCTCCTTTGCATTGTTTGGGATATACTGGCCTGTTTCTGTAGGTAAGTCAGTCTGGTAGTTACACATGTACTTTATTTATTTGTGGCTATGATATGTCAATTCTTAACACTTAGATTTACTACATAATAATGACAACTGCCATTCAGAGAGTAACTCAATGCTTGAGCAATCTCTGTTGCTAGGAAAGGATGTTTATGTGTTGAAACAGATTACAAACTGCAAAGTGAGAAGATTAACGACAGCTATGAAAGTTTAGTATAGGAATGCTGCTGTTATTATATGTTGTAACACTGACATTTTGTTTAGGCTTAAATAAACCCATGCAGTACAGCAACCAAGAGCGATAGGAATTAATAACGAAACCCAAAAGGTAGTAATAAAACAACATTTATTCAAATGCTTAACATACATAATCTGATAGTTCCATAACTCCAATAACCCAAATGAACAAACACAATTATGCCATATCTAAATGTATTATTATTCTCTTCAAATGCAATTCTGTTTTCATAATGATATAAACCTGTGCCAGCTTGTAGTCCATGGTAAAAGCCCTTACATATCACAGAAACAAAAACAGAAAACAATAATAAATAAATAAATAACCCCATTTAGTCCTATCAGGATCCTAGATTTTTCTGTAGTGCCTCGTGAAACAAAAAGTGAAACCTTCATTGGTAATCCTCCTGCAAACACAATAACACTTTTCCTTTTGAAGTTGCATATATTTAATCCACAAGAAAACTGGTTTTCTGGCGGTAGACTCTTCTGCTGGATGTTTGTCCCACAGCTGTAAACTCCAAACATTCATCTTCCTCCTTCTGAGATTCCCATTTTTTTATTAGACTCTTTGCATCAACTGATATCCCATCTTCCCTTTACATAATGCATATTAATACATCTACTTACACACTATAAAGTAGCTATTAAGGCTTTATAGCACCTTACAATGTTAGATGGTGTAAAGAAAAAAAATAGGTGTCCATTCAGTGATTAATTATTTGTAGGTCGTGTTTAATAGTTTAACGTTTCACGTTTGGGTAACGCCCTTATGGACAGACGGAGCCAGTGATTATAATAGACGGGGGTAGCAGTCCATATTTATTGAGAATAATCAAGAGGGGAAAAGAGTACAGGGTTAGCAGAAGTATGGGGTGGAGGGATCAGAAAACACACACACACACACACACACACACACACACACACACACACACACACACACACACACACACACACACACAAACACACACAGACTGTAGCCGCAACTCCTCCGGATCCATCTCTCAGACTCCCATATGGCTTCCCTTCTCTCACTCAGTCGCTCCTTAGCCTAATGTGGCTGTCCGTCTTCTCACTCTATTCTCGCATCCCTCAGCTTGGTCCCGAGGAGGAAACTCTAACCACAGTGGACAAGGGGCCTGTGTCGCGGCCGGTCAACTTAATCAGATGCTGATTGGTCCTTTCTCTCTTCTTCTTATTTGCTCTTATCAGTTCGCCTGTTAACTCCTCCCCATCGCATCATTCCTGCCACTCTTATATACTGACCCGTCCCCTCACTTCTCAGACCCATAAAACAGTGGGGCAAAAAGTCTTGATCTATTTTGGTTGTACTTTCGGGTTGTGTTTGTTTCCATGTAGTTTTCTTTTAGCCATAGAAATTCTCGTTTTAAATACAAATAACCTAATTCATATTAAAATATGGGAGGGTTTATTTCAGTGTTTATGTTTGAGTTCCTGTTTTGTTGTAAGTTGTAAGTTTGTGTTGAAGCACCACAAGTGCAGCCTGTCCCATTTCACTACTAAAAAAAATTTAATAAAAAAATTATGGGAAACAAAACAAAAACGGAGATAAAAAAACAATAAAAAAACAAAAAAAACCATTCCTTAAGAAAGTGTTGTGTACTAATTTTGTATTATTTGCAATTTTTTTTTTTACTGCTGTCACAAAGACATCCGGAGTGGGTGACGTCAGACTAGAGCCAGGAAATAAGAAACAGAGAGAGATGGAGTTTGGTGGAGCTGAGCGAATGCTTTCACTAAGCATTTAACAAATAAATAGAACAGAAAATAAAAAGGTTGTAACATACAAAAATACAAGGACACGGCACATTCGCCAAAACAAAAGAGATAAACAAAACGGACTAACACTAAACAAACATGGTGAGCAGATATTTTAAATATGATTATTCTTATCACGATTATTACCTCCGTTTCCAATCTCGTTCTCCATTCATCCAACACCTAACCAACTCGAGTGAGTAAAAGTTTATCTATATATACTGTTGTGCTGGGATTCAATTACCAATTAATTATTCACTTAAATCCCAGGACGTGAATTAATTATGTGCAACCTCATGCTCACATATTAACTACTTTAAATGCACGTGAAGTGATGTACAATCCCATGCCTAAATACAATTATACATTTCTAAACACACGTGAAACACAGACCCGTTTATATCCCGTGTACCAATGCCTATACACCAACATTTAACACACCACACACAACATATACAGAAAATACACACAGGGGCAGGCACTTTGTCACAACTGCATATTTAATGTAAACTTGTTTTTCATGTACCTATATAATATATACACATTTTCCTGCAAAACCATAGCTTCAACAGTTCTGAACGAACAGAGCTAAGATAAAGATATAAAAATGTTCCAGTCAAAATGTTTAGTACAGTACATTTTTTAAATATCGGTAGTATATCTACAATAGGCTACCCTAGTTGCCTACATTCCCCACTACATAAAGAATAATAATAATAATAATAATAATAATAATAATAATAATAATAATAATAGTAAATACATGAATCCAAAAACCACGGGATGGTGCAAGACAAATTTGTGGATCTAACTTTTTTTTCTTCTATTTTCATGTTTTTTCCGATTTGGTACTTGGGTAGTGTACAATGTATTGCATCTTTTTGCCAAGGGACAGAAACGTCTCAGCTTAAAGTAATCAGCTAGCTGATGACCAATAGACTTCATTATTTATTTATTTATTTATTGCAATGGGTATTTCTTCATTTGTAGTAGCTTCAGTTTTGTAGTAGTAACAGTTTTGTAAAGAAGATTGGTCAAATATTGCCAAATCTAGGTGTGCAAAGTTGGTAGAGACCTATCCAAACAGACTCACAGCTGTAATTGCTGCCAAGGTTGCTTCCAACAAGTATTAACTCAGGGGCTGGAGACTTAGCCGATTCTGATCTTTCAGTTTTGTATTTTTAATATATACATTTTTTCTCAATACAAACTTTTTTCCCCTTAACAGTGTGGAGTACAGTGTGTAGATAAGTGGAAAAAAATCCTCATTTAAATGCATGAAACTCTGAGGCACTGATACAACAAAATGTGAAAAACAGTTCAAGGGGGTGTAGACTTTCTATAGTAATATATATATATATATATATATATATATATATATATATATATATATATAGATAGATAGATAGATAGATAGATATACACACACACACACATACACAGTGCCTATAGTATGTATTCACCCCCTTGGACGTTTTCATAGTTTGTTGTGTTACAACCCGAAATCTTGATGCATTTACATTTTTTTCCTTTGATTTACACAACCTACTCAACACTTTCAATGTGTGAAAGAATGAGATGGTGGGGGGTGGGTTGGGTGAAAAAACAAATCAATTAAAAATAAAAACCTGAAAAATCTTCGTTGGATAAGTATTCACCCCCTTTGCTAGGAAACTCCTAAATAAGCTCAGCTGCAACCAATTGCCTTCAGAATTCACACAGTAAGTTAAATTGAGTCCATCTGTGTGCAATAAAAGTGCTTCACATGATTTCAGATTAAATACACCTGTCTCTGTAAGGTCCCACAGTTGTGTAGTACATTCAAAGCAAAGATACTACCATGAAGACCAAGGAGCTTTCAAAACAGCTCCAGGATAAAGTTGTGGAAAAACACAGATCAGGGGAGGGGTATAAAAAGATTTCAAAGGCATTGAATATCCCTTGGAGCACAGTCAAGTCAATAATTAAGAAGTGAAAGGTATATGGCACCACCCAGAATCTGCTTAGAACAGTCCCGATATGGTCGGGACAGTCCCGATTTCCTAGCCAGTGTCCCGTGTCCGGATGCATAGGAATCCAGTCCTGATATTTACAGTCCTTTCAGTTATGTATTTTTGACATTGTATCTTTTTTGTTCCCTTAAAAAACAGACAAGTATTTGTCATTTACTGCTGTGTAATTCCCCAGCACGTGCGTAATGAATCAATGAATGACCCCTCTGGATGACAAATGAAACTGTAATTCTAAGTGGCTGTCTTCAAATAGTTAAACAGTGCCAAAGAAAAAGAAAAATATGTGCTACAATATACGTCTCCCTGTACAGTTCCCCAAACCCAAGTCCTATTTTTTCTTTCCTTAGTAAATGTGTGTGCAGGGCAGGGGGTTGTTTTGGGTGGTAGGGGGCAGGTTACAATGTGCTCGCCTACATACACGTCAAATCAGATGAAATAATCAAATATGCATCACACTCGTTTAACCGTCACTGAAGCCAAAATGTTATAGGGTCAGATGTGTGAGTGCTGACTGTAATATTATATGGAACAATAAAATTAACGTGCACCATAATTTGCCCACTGTATTGTGCGATAATGAATAAAGTTGCAATAGTAAATACGGAAATCATTAACGTGCTCAGTAATTGCAATTATTGTGCACCATAAAGTTTAGCACCCTTTTGTAAATGATACCCTTAGTGTTAACTGGAAAGATGTGTTGTGTACTTAAGACTTAGACTAACATTCTTTTTAGGAAAATGTATTATGGAGATGAAAGCAAAATACTTAAGGCTGTTTTTTTTAATCTGCACTGTAGCTGTCTAAAGCATGTGTCATTAAAATAAAGTTCTGGTTAAAAACGGCCTGCATGTCTCTATAATCCAACAGGTTAGCTGTGCTGAACTCTGCAAATAAAACAGTAGAAGTAGCTTGCGTGTTCTTAACTCCACAACCATTTTATAATTTAAGTAATTCATAGATTGTATTAGAGCATTTTACACCGGGGACTGGGGATTGCATCAACCACCAATCCGTGGTTAACCAGGGATTACCCCTCAAAATAAGTGACTCATGCAATCCAAGGGAATTCTCCAGTACTGTGGTGGCTTATCCCACCAGGTACAGGTTAATCAAATCAACCCTGGAGTAAAGCAGACAAACATTTTGGCTAATGGTAGTTTTTAGACATTTGCTCTATAATTTGTATGTGACATGGTCTAATGACACAAAGTATAACTTCAACATCTTTAAGCATCTGAAGAAATAATTAGGGATTTCCTAATAAAAGTTTACCAAGTAAACTCAGTTAAAGCATAGGTGAGAACTAAAGTCCTGAGAGAGATAATAAAGCATACTAATAAACATGGTAAACCATGGAAAACTATTATAAATGCATAGTAAAACCAGGAGTTATGGCAAAATCATTGTGGGAAACTTTTATAAGTGAAAGAAACTTGTTTTTGTACATGTCAACACATTTATAGAACAAACTTGAACAATAAAGAAATGGAATGTTTGTCAGCAGGTTCGTATTCTGTATATACAAAGATTTCTCATAACTTTAGCTTATTGCCTGCCTACCTGCCTGCTGTCAGTCTATTTTAATTAAAGTTCACTCTCTTCAACTACTGTCAGTCAATGGGGTGTTTGTTCTAGGTCTGTTGGGGCTTTGTGACTCCAGAAGGCCACAGTTGATACGGTTACCAAGGTTACAGAGGGGAAGTGCTTGTTTGATCCTGTGGCAGGGTCAGGGCCCTGCCTGTAAATAATATTGTTTTGGGTGTGTTTGTGGTGGTGGTTGGCAGGGATGGGGTTAATTCCTATCCCTGCCAGATACATGTGAAAATGTGGCCAGGAGTTGATTGAATGATTAATTGTCAATCAACCCTGGCCACATGGTATATAAGGGAGCAACACAGCTCCATGAGAGGAAATTGCCTGGGAGAGGGGAGACCACATGGAAGGTCTGTTTGTTAATTGTTTGTAATTTGTGTAAGTAGTGAAGGCGTATGCCCAGCCTACGTTTTTTTGTATTTTGTTTTGGCCCTTGAGCTGGTTATTTTTGTTTCTGTTATTGTGTTCCAGACTTGTTTTGTTAAAACTTTTTATTTTGCGTTTATTAAACATGCGCAGCAGCGCTTAAACAGCAGCTTCCTTGCCTATGAGTCTATGTGCCTGTCGATACCATCTGGGCCCACAACGCAACACTGTCACATATGGTGTCAGTGGTGGGATAGCGCCCCCTAGAGACTTGGAGCGGGATTGTAGTTTTTTTTTTTTGTGGAAAAAAAAATTGGAAGATAAAGCTCCAGGAAACAGCAGCAGCGACACCTGCAGCCCAAACAACAGCAGAGAAGAGTGTCTTCTGGCCCCACCACAGCCACTAGAGGAGAGCAGATGGGAAGCCTTCATCCACACTTTGTGGGTGACCACCGAGTGCTACCTCTGTGGGGAGTGGGGGCACTTTACACTTGACTGCCCCCTCCCTCCAGAGGAATGCCTGCCGCGCCCATCCCCACCAGCAGAGGTAGAGTGCCTGCTGGTCTTGCCTCCACCACCCACAGCAGAGGAAGAGGACCTGCTGTGCCCATATCCACCAGCAGAGGGAGCATGCCTGCTGGTCCCCCCCTGCAGCCAGAAGGGGAGAGGCCCCTGCTGCCTTTGCTATCAAGAGGAGAGGAGCAGGAGCTTCCTCCACCATCACCATTGGGATAAGTGGCCTGCTGCCTCCTTCCTGGCCAGGGGCTCCCCTCCCCTGGGTCACCATCGCCCGGGGATGCCAGTTCGCCATCGCCCGGTGGGTGCGACACCCGCTCCGCCCAGGGATGCCATACCCGCACAGCTCAGAGGTGCCGCTTCTGGATCGTCTGGGGCTGCCTGCTGCTTCGCATTGCCTGGGGCTGCCTGTGTCTCTCTTATATCCCCTAGGGTTGGTGAAGGTCCCACTTCACCTGGGGTTGCTGAGGGTCTCGCTTCGCCTGGGGTTGCTGACTGTCCTACTTCGCCTGGGGGTGCTGAAGGTCCCTCATCGCGTGGGGTCGCTGATACATATATAACTGTTCACCAACTAACACTTCCTCCTTTATTAAATAGACAAAAATAACAGACAGCTAGATCCAACAGGCTCTGGAACGCTGCTTCAATAATATAAGTTAATATGTACAGTCTGTCTTTGGGTACAAGAGTTGGGTTACGAGACTTCCCAAGAAAACTGGGATTGTCCCACTTTTTAGCTTTTTTTTTCCCCTGTTGGAAAAAATAACATTGTTAAATGGTCCAAGTTTGATGCTATATTTCAGTAATAAAGTATAAAGCTGTGCTCAGAGAGTGAACAGCAGAGTAGTTCATTACATTGTGTTAGCACCATTCAGAAAAAAAAAATGAACAATGCTGTGGATTATTTGTTTAATAATTCTGATTATGTGTTTATTAATTCCTGGACCTTGTTTAGTTTTTTATTTTTGTATGTGATCTTGGTAGTGCTAACAGCGCACTCTGTCTTGATTAACACAGACATTTTCATAACTGGTTATAGATGTATGCTGTATACATATAGAATCAGTTTTTAAATGGTAAAAGCTGATCTCATTTTCTAACCTGGCTTTTTGTATATTGACATGTTTTAATCATATGACTATATAAATAAATCAATTAATTGTTATGATCTGCAATAAATACATCTAATGTTTAACTTTTTAATTATGATTGTGTTATTGTATGTTTTAACTGCTTCAGAGTTGCTATGGTGCTAATGAATTGAAGAAAATAAGTCAGTTTTTCACTCTGGAAATCTGGTAGCCCTGTATTAATGTCTTCTCAAAGTGCTCACAATAACACACTCTCAGGGTCAATGGTAGGTATACAATACATTTTGAATGCTGTGTTTAGAACAGTTTGTGAAGCTACGGTCCAGACTGCCTTTGGGAATGCACAGAGACTAAACCAAATGTCAGAGAAGTAGGTCTGTGTAATCTATGCAAATCATCACAGAAATGCATCCAGCTCAGGTTATGTGTAACCCAAATGAATGGGAATTTCTGTAGCAAAAAACAAAAACTAAACATATGAGTGACCAGAAAGATATTTTCCATGCCTCATTTGCTATTGTTGTTTCTGAAAAGACTCCTAAAGCTGATTCCGAGGTGAGACAGGGAAGCATGTGGTGCGGTCTTATAGCAAAGCATAGCAGATAACGCTCTAGACAGAAAATACAAGAGACACGATACATCACACAACAGGATATCAAACAGGGACGGAATTAAACGTCATGTACATTTAAGTGATACAAAAGTAGATATTTACATATGTGACTTCCCGGTTTGCATGTGGTTAAAACATTGCCATCAGTGTTGTTGAAGTATTACTCCTCTGTGGTAACGGTGTGTATGTTGTCTCGTTGGCTTTCCAGACGACTCCATCTCCAGTCTCCTGCCCCTCTGCTGATTCAGGTCAGCCCCCCAGCCTCACCCTACCTCTAGAAGGGAAAGGGAGTGAAGGAAGCCCCCCGGGAGCAGGAAAGCAGAGCCCCCAGGCAGGGGAGCAGGAGGAGAGACATCCACAAGAAGAGCAGGACACCAGCAGCAGGAGTGCTAGTGCTCAGGACATACCTCCTGAGGGAAAAGCACAGGCTGAGCACTGCTCTACACAAACTGCAGAGACTGAGAGGTAGGGGTGGAAACTTCTTCATTGATTCCTATTGCTCAAGGGGTCTGCTTTTCCACAGCAGGTTAAAGGCTTACTAAAGAGTATGCTGCAAAAAACACTATCATGATATGTCTGAAGAAACAAAATCTCAAAAAATGTCCTTCCAAGGTTATTAACTTAACCCTTTGTGCAGATAATTGGCCCTATTCACGTGTTGCCTGTTTTAGTGCGTTAAATGAAGTCTGGACATTTTAAATTAATACCAAGGGTTAATTAATTTATTTAATAGTATTTTGAAGAAACAAGACCGATAAAGAAAAGTAGACAATTGAAACAAAAAAGCTGTTAACTGCCAAAAGGGCTAGGTACAGTAAATATTATTATTTTGGTTTAAAAATGACCAGTTGAAAGAACGCCTGTGAAAGCGGTGTGGGAAATCACAAGGCAGACACAAAGTTCAATGATGAAACGCCGGCACAGGCTCCCAGATTTATTACCCTGCGCTCAGTTGGCAGGTGCTTCTGTGAGAGTTTGTGGCACTCTACCAGCAATTATATTGTGCCCCGTCTTCATACAACACACATGCAGGTGTGACAGCCAAAACGAATAAGGAGAAGGTGAAAGGAAAAAAGAAAAGAAAATACTTTAAGGAAAAAGTACAAAATAAAGTTTGTGTACAGTGGGACGGCTCAGTCCCGCTAAACTAACTATCTCAGATAGTGGAAAAGTAAACAACCGGTGCGTGGCTTGCTTGCACCACCGGTCTGTGGGTCTCACGCTGGAGCTGCCACGCGCCAGAGTTTTTAGTTTCACTTTTAAGGTCAGGACTCCGCCGTGAAGTCACACTCCACCGTACTTCCTGCATGAGCCAGAGAGGATACAAACAGTGCCTTTTTATTTAGTCGTACACCCCATAAAGTCCCGCCCCCTAGCCAATGACAGAACATCAGCCAAATTCTTCACAGCTGATTCCTGTCAACCAGACATTGCCTGACAGCGTGGGAATATACATATTTACTGTAATGTGTGGCTGCTTAAGACAGCTTATTCTTAAGTGGCTGCTTATTCTTTCAATTACATTGGAAAAAAAAACCATTGGGTGGTAAAAGCAGATGACCGCTTCATTCAGTTGACCTTAAAGTAATTATCCTTTAAGAAGCTACAGTGGCTTGCGAAAGTATTGACCCCCCTTGGCATTTTTCCTATTTTGTTGCCTTACAACCTAGAATTAAAATGGATTTTTTGGGGGTTTGTATCATTTGATTTACACAACATGCCTACCACTTTGAAGATGCAAAATATTTTTTATTGTGAAACAAACAAGAAATAAGACAAAAAAACAGAAAACTTGAGCGTGCATAAGTATTCACCCCCCCAAAGTCAATACTTTGTAGAGCCACCTTTTGCAGCAATTACAGCTGCAAGTCTCTTGGGGTATGTATCTATAAGCTTGGCACATCTAGCCACTGGGATTTTTTGCCCATTCTTCAAGGCAAAACTGCTCCAGCTCCTTCAAGTTGGATGGGTTCCGCTGGTGTACAGCAATCTTTAAGTCATACCACAGATTCTTAATTGGATTGAGGTCTGGGCTTTGACTAGGCCATTCCAAGACATTTAAATGTTTCCCCTTAAACCACTCGAGTGTTGCTTTAGCAGTAGGCTTAGGGTCATTGTCCTGTCCCAGTCTCAAATCTCTAGAAGACTGAAACAGGTTTCCTTCAAGAATTTCCCTGTATTTAGCGCCATCCATCATTCCTTCTATTCTGACCAGTTTCCCAGTCCCTGCCAATGAAAAACATCCCCACAGCATGATGCTGCCACCACCATGCTTCACTGTGGGGATGGTGTTCTCGGGGTGTTGAGAGGTGTTGGGTTTGCGCCAGACATAGCGTTTTCCTTGATGGCCAAAAAGCTCAATTTTAGTCTCATCTGACCAGAGTACCTTCTTCCATATGTTTGGGGAGTCTTCCACATGCCTTTTGGCGAACACCAAACGTGTTTGCTTATTTTTTTCTTTAAGCAATGGCTTTTTTCTGGCCACTCTTCCGTAAAGCCAAGCTCTGTGGAGTGTACGGCTTAAAGTGGTCCTATGGACAGATACTCCAAGATCCGCTGTGGAGCTTTGCAGCTCCTTCAGGGTTATCTTTGGTCTCTTTGTTACCTCTCTGATTAGTGCCCTCCTTGCCTGGTCTGTGAGTTTTGGTGGGCGGCCCCCTCTTGCCAGGTTTGTTGTGGTGCCATATTCTTTCCATTTTTTAATAATGGCTTTAATGGTGCTCCGTGGGATGTTCAAAGTTTCGGATATTTTTTTATAACCCAACCCTGATCTGTACTTTTCCACAACTTTGTCCCTGACCTGTTTGGAGAGCTCCTTGGTCTTCATGGTGCCGCTTGCTTGGTGGTGCCCCTTGCTTAGTGGTGTTGCAGACTCTGGGGCCTTTCAGAACAGGTGTATATATACTGAGATCATGTGACAGATCATGTGACACTTAGATTGCACACAGATGGACTTTATTTAAGTAATTATGTGACTTCTGAAGGTAATTGGTTGCACCAGATCTTATTTAGAGGCTTAGTAGCAAAGGGGGTGAATACATATGCACGCACCACTTTTCCGTTATTAATTTTTTATAATTTTTTTAAACAAGTTATTTTTTTCATTTCACTTCACCAGTTTGGACTATTTTGTGTGTGTCCATTACATGAAATCAAAATAAAAATCCATTTTAATTCCAGGTTGTAAGGCAACAAAATAGGAAAAATGCCAAGGGGGTTCAATACTTTCGCAAGCCACTGTATC
This sequence comes from Polyodon spathula, assembly GCF_017654505.1. Taxonomy (NCBI): domain Eukaryota; kingdom Metazoa; phylum Chordata; class Actinopteri; order Acipenseriformes; family Polyodontidae; genus Polyodon; species Polyodon spathula. Next base: position 22,346,009 of record NC_054546.1, read on the forward strand.
CAGGAGTGAAAAATCTGTTCAGTGACTGCTGTATTACAGTGCTCGAGTACATAATATACTTTGCAGTGAATGATCCTCTCACTGACTGCTTGTGGCATGGTAGCGTCACAGCTCAGATGGTATTTACAAGAAGAGAGTCTCAGACTCAGACTAATGTGATCTTTAATTCACAAATAAACAAAAATAAAGAAATGCTGACAGCGTTGCGGGGCACTCCAGCAGTAGCAACACTGGTAGTGGCAATGCTGTCAGCAGAAATGCTGCAAGCGATACGGGGCACTCCAGCAGCGGCAATACTGGCAGCAGAAATGCTGGCTTCTCCGAACATGCATCCAGCCGTGGCGATGCTGGCAGCGGTGCGGGGCACTTCAGCAGCGACCATGTTGGCAGTGGTGCCGGGCCCTCTGGCAGCGGCAATACTGACAAGAGCACTGAGCACTGTCACAGTGGTGGTGCTGATAGCATCACGGGACACTCTCACAGTGGTGGTGCTGGCAGTGGCAATGCTGATAGCAGCGTGGGGCACTCTCGCAGTGGTGTTGCTGGCAGTGGCAATGCTGATAGCAGCGCGGGGCACTCCAATAGCAATGTCTCAACAAACAAGCGGTTCTAATGTGAAATTAAATTACTTTAATGCAGATTTTGACTGTTAGTGATAGTCTGGAATTATAGAGGACTAACTGTGTGCACTCCCTTGCGATTCTAGGAAAAGGACTACAAGAAGGAACAGAAGTACATTTCTTATATAATGTTTATAAGACCGATACTTTGACATTATATATATATATATAGATTTATAATTGATAGTCACATGTCCCAAGCTAAATGTGAGTTAATGTAATGAAAGGTCAGCTATCATCATAATGGATTTTAGTATTTATTGAAGAGGAGATGTTTGAGGACCTGTTTGAAGGGTCACAGAGCACCTTGCAGTGTTTAACTTTACCTTTGCTGTATCCTGTGCTGTCCGTATCACAGCAATATATTTTTCAACATGATCCTGATTGCTTTGATATTTTATTCACGTGTCATTAGTTTTAAAGTGTTTAGCTAACACAGTCATTTGAATGCACGTCCATTGACTATATAGGTCTGTCACGGATAGCTCTGTGGTGACATCAGGCCAGGAAGTAGACAGAACAATACTGTAAGTGAAGTGCTGATGCCCAAGTTTAATTATAAATAAAAAGATTTAACAAAACTCTGTACTGCACACAAAAGAAAACAACATGCGGGCCAAAACAGATAGACAGACACGGAACACACAAGCATTGCGCTGGTATAAATCCAGTACGAATAGCAATTGTAATTGGTTTTCATTTTACATCACCTCCCATCTCTTGTTACGCCTCTGAATACACCAACCCTGAGTGAGTGCTTCGTGCCTCTATATATATTTGTGCCGGGACTCAATTTCTAATTAATCTTTCACTTGAATTCTGGCACGTGAACTAATTTGTGCACTCACCGTGTCCACATAGAAATACCCACTTTAATCTGCACGTGAAGTGATTGTGCAATCCACGCGCCCAATTACAAATATACATTTTAAATCATCCGTGCTACATAGCCCAATTTATACCCCATCTACCAAAACATACTCACCAATAACACACCATATAAAACAAAGTGCACACAGGTCCAATATGGGTAGATTTGAAAGAAACCTTTAAGCTATTTTTTTTTCACTGTAAAACTGTCAGTTAGATGTTGAACCTGAAGACTTTCACTTTCACTCAAATAACCAAACCTGCAGATTTCCTAGAAGGCAAAGAAAACAGAGCTTTCTTTTATCTCATGTACAGTGGTATCAGATGTCATGTTTAAAATCAAAACACATATTTACTAGGATATGTGTGTCTTTCAAAACTGCACAACAAATGTGACATACATAACAAATGATAGTGCACGAGAGGTAAGGGTTGTGAAATGATTTTATTTTATTTGCTGCAAATCTGTAAACATTTGGCAACTTTCACTCAAAACTTTCACTCAACTTTCACTCATGCATTTGTCATGTGAGTGACCAGTCCAGGCTCTTGCATCAGCAATGTAGCCATTCATTTTAAACAGAGCACCAGCTGGTCTCGTTCAAATTTCCCATGGATTTCAAAAGGGTATGGAGTTTAGACGTTCATGACAGCCTTCTGTAGAGTGTTCTTGTTTAAATTGTTATCTAGATATTTCTAAGCGGTTGAGAAATAAAAGCAAATCTGTAGGTATCTGCGGACATTGTCTGTCACAGAACTTGCTAAACTAATTACACTGCATTGACACTTCTTTGGGCAGCTGCAAGAACATTACAAGCCCAGTCATGCTGACAGTAAAGTGTTTGATTACCATGTACCTTCTGAGGGAAGGCTATTAGAAAACCAAGCAGGTTAATCCCTTCCTCAGCGTTGTTGAGAAGACATGAGCCCATACGTTCGTCCGCATCAATTAGCTTTACATAGTTTTACATGTTAGAATCTGTTTTCTTTTTTATGCATTGAAACTGTAAAAATAAATGTGTTTAATAGATTGTTTAAACTGTATTTTTCTAACCAGTCAGAGAATATATCACAAGCAGCACACAAACAAACATGTATTTTTACAACATATATACGTGACTACTAATGTACATTAGTGTATGGTTTGAAAACACTTTGAATAAACATTGAGTACTGTATACTGTACTGTATAAAGCACAAAGAGTGCTGTTTATATTTAACAATAGATAAGCAACATTCTGAAAGCTTCACACTTGTCTAACTGTAAATAGTTTTACTCAATTGTAACCCTCAGCATTAAAGGGTACAAGTGCTGCTGCAGTTCTAAGTGAACCCTTTTCATTTGAATCCATGTCTCACAGTAGTAAGAGGTGCTGGGACGGTGAGCCCCTCTCGCCAGGTGCACACAGCACAGGTAATCCCCTCTTAGATGGACTGGAGCTCTCTGCAGGTGTGAGATACCAGGCTTTGAGCAGAAGCAGGTATATATCCGGGTGTGTGAGAGTGTGCATGTCACAGCTATGCAGCCCAGCTTTCCTGTGTGCTTTGCCTTCTATTTGGCTGGTGTTTGCAGTGTTGTGCCATTGCCTTTTGTGCCAGCTGGGTTCTTGGAATTTTTTATAAAAAAAAAAGCTGTTTATGCATGATAAAGATTGCTGATATGCAATATATTGCTGCATCAGCAAGGTTAGATACAATAAATTATAATGGATCATCTGGACAATGCAAAACACCATTCATATTAAAAAATCATTTCCTCTCTAGCTCTAAGTTTACAGTAGATTGTTTCTTAACAGAAAACACCTAACTCAGGAGAGCTAATAAATGGCCCCTGCTATGCTAGGGTGCTAGTTCTGTAGCAAGTTTTTGTTTTATAAGAAAAGTGTAACTCAGCTCCAGGGGAAATGCTTTGTGAATGTCTTGCTCATTGTATCACCCTCACGCCTTCTTTCTGATTCGCTGTTACTAAGGCAACAGTGAGCTGTAAAGCCTATATAGGGCTGTTTGGTTAATGGGCAGCGTTTATAAACTTGGAAATACAGTATGTGCTTTTTGTAGGTCACACAAGATTTAACTGATAGTCATTTCAAAAGAAGTTTTTAAAGAATGTAGCACGGCATGATGGAACTTGGCAAGCCTCTGAAAGCAGTCCTGCTGTTTTGCACTTTATTAAAGGCTCATCATTAGTTAGTGGTTAGTTGATTGTAACTTTTCATCCAATGTTCAACTTTTTAGTTATGCATTAGTTATTGTTTGGGCAACCATTAGGTAAATATTCAAATCATTCTCCTATATGATAGTATGGAAGGTACTGGCCTTTCTTTCATTAGTTAGTTCTGAATTAGGATGCATAACTAGAATCCTACACTTTAGTTTTAATATCCTAGGGGAGAAATGTGTTTGCAATGCTGTGGTTTGTGCATGTGGTGACTTGCACACTAAGCCCTGCTTTGCATGTAAGGAGAGTGTTTTGGGTTACTTGTATTTTAATCCCATTTGAAGGGCTGATAGTTTTTTAATAACCCTTGGATCTGAAGGGTGTGCCTGCTATCAAAGTGTGTGGACTGGAATGGTTTATAATTTGGCAAGTGTGTGGAATCACAGTTTAGGCTGTCTCTTAAGAGCTTTTGAAAACAGTGCTGGGTTTGAAAAGGAACAAAACCATTTTGAAAAATATGACTATTTTCTTGAAGGTTTTTTTTTTTCACAATTTTTCATTCACTAAAGAGCGGTAATGTGTTCTGCACGCAGTCAGTCCCTTCACTATGGAAGGCCATCCTGGTCACAAAACGCATTATTTTGTATGTGTTTCAAATATTTAGTACATGTTCTCATTTCACTTATTACATGTTGTAATTCTAATTACTACGTGTACTAATTTGGCTAATCAGATTGCAGAAAATAAAATGAGAACCAATGAATTTAAAGGAAATAGTAAATGTAATAAATTATCCAATTAAAAGTCATTTTACATCTGCCATTCCTCTCCAATTTGTGGCGGTATGTGGACTTGCCATTGGGTAAAGTCTAGTGAAAGCTGGATAGACCCGGACCCTCCGAGACGAGCATCAACCAGCAGCTTCACAGCCTTAGAAATCTGTTTAATTGAGTGGTAACCCCACTGTAACTAATATGCCATTTTAAATGTATTAATAGCGTTTTAATTAAATGATACCATCGCCTTCTATCCAAAATTGTGCCATAGCACTGTTTTAGCCTATTGCTATTAATTTGCCCCATTGCCACTGTACTTTATGCATCCAGGGCAAGTCAAACATCTCAAATAAAATCACAATTGTGCGTTCCTTCCAGCGATAAAGATTTTTTTGTAACGCAACCTCCTCCACTGAGGTGCGACGGTCGCATCGGGCAGTGTGTTCTGGGCTTAATTCTTGATTTTTTAAAAGTGTATTTCATGTCTGAAATTCAAAAGATGTTATCCATAAGGTGATTGGCTACTCTTGTAATTATGCTGCAGGCCTGTAAAATGACCAACCCATAAATAGTTACTACTGTAAAATGGTCAGCCACTACATATGTACTACTGTAAAATGACCAGCACCTATGTGGAAAATGCATAATTAATTTACATTTATTTAGATCGCGAAGTTTTTTATGTATTCTGATTGGTCGAAATCAATACATGTACTAAATATTTGAAACACATACTAAATAACTCGTTTTTGACCTGGATGGCCTTCCATACTTTACTGTGTGCTTTGCACGCCTGCTGTATTCACTAACCAGGTGCAGGCAACCTAGCGTGTGGAAAAAGTACCGCTTTCGAGTCATTTAAATATAATGAATAATGTTAATGTGTGGAAATGTATATAAATTATGTGTCAAAATACTGTGAGGGAGGTATTTGATATGCAAACCATATTCACTTAAGGGCGCTCACTTTACTAGGTGCCTCATTGTGTTAAAAGTACTGCTTATTGAAACCAGGCGGTGTCACAGAACCAGCAGAAGAGCTGCACAGGAGAGCAAGAAGAGGAGTCAGGGGGAGAGTATTTTGGATCAGGCAGATGTTACTAGGGCTGTATGAGGAGGAGGAGATAATAACTAGATGCAGGTTAAGCACATATCATACTAGCCTTATACAGTGCCTTGCAAAAGTATTCAGACCCTTCCAATGGTGTCCCATTTTGTGAAATTACAAAATGATGCATACACATTTTTTTAAACTTAATATTTTATTCAAAACTTGAATGTTCAAACTGAAGACTTATAAGGGTAAGATAAGTTACAGTAAATGTCAGCAAAAACGAAAGAGAAAAAACTGAAATATGTTGATTGCATAAGTATTCAGACCCGTCAACTCAATATTTGATGGAAGCACCTTTGGCAGCAATTATAGCCGCAAGTCTTTTTGGGTAAGTCTCTACCAACTTTGCACTCTGGCTTGGTGCAATTTGTGCCCATTCTTCTTGGCAGATTTGCTCAAGCTCTCTCAAGTTACTTGGGGATCACTTATGGACAGCAGTTTTCAAGTCTTTCCACAGATTCTCAATAGGATTCAATTCAGAACTTTGACTGGGCCACTCAAGGACATTCACTTTCTTATTCTTAAGCCACTCCAGTGTAGCTTTGGCCTTGTGCTTTGGATCATTGTCCTGCTGAAAGGTAAATTTTCGCCCTTGTTTTGAGTCTTTAGCAGACTGAAACAGGTTTTCCTCTAGTATTTGCCTGTACTTTGCTCTCTCTATCCATTTTTCCAATCCTAACAAGCTTTCCAGTCCTTGCTGAGGAGAAGCATCCCCATTGCATGATGCTGCCACCACCATGCTTGACTGTAGGCATGGTGTTGACTGGGAGATGTGCTGTTTTGCGTCTGCGCCAAACATAACGCTTGGCATTTAGACCAAAAAGTTCCAATTTGGTCTCATCTGACCATAACACCTTTTGCCACATATATTTTTGCGGATCACTCAGGTGCTTTGTTGCAAACTCAGTGCGGGCTTTGAGATGGCTTATTTTTAGTAATGGCTTCCTTCTTGCCACCCTGCCATACAGGCTACTTTTGTGAAGTGTTCTGGATATTGTTCACTGATGCACATTTTCTCCCATCACAGCCATTGAACTCTGTAGCTCTTTCAAAGTTGTTGTTGGCCTCACAGTGGCATCCCTCACCAGTTTCATCCTTGCCCAGCTGCTCAGTTTGGAGGGATGACCTGATCTAGGCAGTGTCTTGGTGGTAAAATGCACCTTCCATTTCTTGATGATTGAGTAGACTGTGCTCACATGGAGAGACTTTGATATTTTTTGTACCTTTCTCCTGATCTGTATTTTTGAATGACTTTATCCCTGACTTGCTTTGAAAGCTCCTTGGTCTTTATGGTTGAGTCTTTGCTTGAAATTCACTACTTGACCCAGGAACCTCACAGAGACATATTTTTATTCTGAAATCATGAGAACCACTAATATTGCACACACACACAGAACATTCAACTAATTGTGTGGCTCGTTAAGGTCATTTTGTGCACCTGAGTTAATTTAAGTTTGCCACAGCAAAGGGTTTGAATACTTATACAATCATGACTTTTCCATTTTTATTTCATATTAATTATCTATTTACTTCTTTCTTTTTGTTTTTGCTTTGAATGTGTGGAGTAGGTTGTGTATAGAACACATATTAATTCCTACTTCAAAGTGTCATGACTGCAAGCTTTAAAGCAATAAAATGTGAAAACTGTGAGAGGGTCTGAATACTTTTGCAAGGCACTGTATGTAGGGCCCCGAAAAATTCACAATATCATGAATTTCACAGCAATTGTATGTTTGACTGCTTACCGTGAACAATATGCATTTTATTTCCCTTACAGTATTTTCCATTACTCTTCACCTCCCCTGTTCATTTCATACTTTTATCAAGCAGAAGCAGCACTACAGTAGCTGTACACAGTCTGGCGTCAATGCCATGCATTTGGTTACTAGGGCAATGGGGTCAAACAAACACCACTTCATGATTGGTAAATTCCTCATACTGTACAATGATGTAACATGCGAGGTGGTGGGTTTAAAATGGATAGATAGTGTTGATTTATTAGCTTGTAGTGTAGGATTAACTTTAAAAATACAGACAGCTGACAAATAAAATTATCTAAGAAAACGTACTGTTCACAAGCATCTTGACAGAGCAGTGCACAAAAACAAGAAAATCAAACTTGAAGTTCAGGCTGAACAATTACTGAACAAACAGGTCAATCGCAGGACTGTTTAAAAAAGAGCACAGAAAGTGGAGAAACACGTAATGTCAACACTTTTGAATTAGTGGAAGCCTTTGTGCAGAGAATATACCAATACAACAGTTGGTCAATGAAATATTGCAAAGTTTTTTAATGAAAAAAATACAGAATTGTGAAGCTGTGCTTAACAGTGACACACTCAGACGAATGTATGCAGAACATGAAGAATATTGAAATGGCAAAATTAATGATTCTGAGTCTGTTTGCATTGTATGCGACGATGACACTGATGATCAAAGCAACTGTGTTTTGTACATTTGTTTTCATCCCAAAGAGCTTTACAGCTGCTCATTCAGAGGCACTTACTGCTTACTTAGTAGATATGGTGCCTATAGGAAGTATTCACCCCCCCTTGCATGTTTTCACAGTTTGTTGTATTAAAACCTGAAATCTAGTTGCATTTAAATGGGATTTTTTTCCCCTTTGAATTACACAACCTACTCAACACTTTCAATATGTGAAAAAATGGGGGTGGGGTGAAAAAACAAATCAATTAAAAATAAAAACTTGAAAAATCTTCATTGGATAAGTATTCACACCCTTTGCTATGACACTCCTAAATAAGCTCAGATGCAACCAGTTGCCTTCCGAATTCACACAATAAGTTAAATGGAGTCCATCTATGTGCAATAAAAGTGGTTCACATGATTTCAGATTAAATACACCTGTCTCTGTAAGGTCCCACAGTTGTGTAGTGCATTCAAAGCAAAGATACTAACATGAAGACCAAGGAGCTTTCAAAACAGCTCTGGGATAAAGTTATGGAAAGGCACAGATCAGGGGAGGGGTATAAAAAGATTTCAAAGGCATCGAATATCCCTTAGAGCAGTCAAGTCGATCATTAAGAAATGGAAGGTATACGGTACCACCCAGAATCTGCTTAGAGCAGGCTGTCCTCCCAAACTGAGCAGCTGGGTAAGAAGGGCATTGGTCAGAGAAGCCACCAAGAGGCCTACAGCGTTCCATGGCTGAGATGGGAGAAACTGTCCTTGTGTCAGCAATAGCTGAGGTACTCTAGAAATCTGGCTTGTATGGAACAGTTGCAAAGGAAGCCAGTTCTGAAAAAAGCCCATGTAAAATCCTGCTTGGAATTTGCAAAAAGACATGTGGGAGACTCTGAAAAGATGTGGCAAAAGATTCTGTGGTGCGATGAAACAAAAATTGATTTGGTCTAAATGCAAAGCGTTATGGCTGGCACAAACCCAACACAGCACATCACCCAGGTAACACCATCCCTACTGTGAAGCATGGTGGTGGCAGCATCATGCTATGGGGTTTTCATTGGCAGGGACTGGGAAGCTTGTCAGAGTAGAGGACAAAATGGATGAGACTAAATGCAGGCAAATCCTTGAGGAAAACCTGCTTCATCTGCAAAAGACCTTAGACTGGGACGGAGATTCACCTTTCAGCAGGACAGTGACCCCAAGCACACAGCCAAAGCGACACTGGAGTGGCTTAAAAACAAGAAAGTGAATGTTCTAGAGTGGCCCTGTCAAAGCCCAGACTTGAATCCGATTGAGAATTTGTGGCAAGACTTGAAGATTGCTGTCCACCAAAGATCCCCATCCAACCTGACAGAACAATTTTGCCAAGAAGAATGGGCAAATATTGCACGATCCAGATGTGCAAACCTGGTAAGGACTTACCACAAAAGACTCACTGCTGTAATTGCTGCCAAAGGTGGTTCTACCAAGTGTTGACTCAAGGGGTTGAATACTTATCTAACCAAGACATTTTAGTTTTTTGTTTTTTTCATTAACTGTTGTTTCACAATAAAAATGATCTTGCGTCTTCGAAATGTTGAGTAGGTTGTGTAAGTCAAAGGGAAAAAAATCCAATTTAAATCAATCAAGATTTCAGGTTGTAACACAACAAACTGTGAAAATGTCCGGGGGGGGGTGAATACTTACTATAGGCACTGCACATTGCATCTTGACTCTAACCACACAACAGTAGTAGGTCAGGATATCATTAAGACACTTGTGTAGAAATAGACAATGTAACAGAGGGAGAAACACTATGCTTAGTTGTATATAATGTTTTTTTTTATTTTATTTTTTAGGTTGATAGGCTCCAGTGGCATATATGATGTTATGTAATTTACTAATAATTTGACAGTATATGTGGTTTTAAAACTTCATTAAAATAATTTATGTTTTTATAAAGAAGTACAAAAGCTTCAGTTTTGTCATTTCAGGTTTGCAGTTAACATTTCTCCCATGTTTAATATTTTGGGATTAAAGGCAGCAAAGTGGTCTATGGGAATTACACAGCCATTTTAATTAATGTGTCAACATACATTTTAAAGGTTTACAAAATTCGAAAATATTGCTGAATATGTCATTCAAGGTTGTTTTTAAAAAATCTATTTTGTCGGCTTTTTGTTTTTTTGCAGCCAACACAGAGCATTTTAAACGACTCTTGTTTCCAGCGGAAGTTTGTTTAAATTTTAAAGATGGTTTCAATAGCGACTCGAGTTCCAATGTTCCAATGTTATGTATATCCTTAGACAGTTTGGGATATATGAAGATTGTGAGGCAGGTGTATATGCAACACTTTCAGCTGTGTTAATATATTCATATAGTCACCATTTACTTGTAATATTTAAGAAGGATATGCTTAAAATAGCTTTAAAACAAAGAAAAGAAACTAAATGTTCGATAACTGAATGTACACAGAGTGCTAGTTGAGGTGCAGTCATAAATACAAGCAATCAAACGGCATCTAATGTTAAAGTGACATTTTGACAAGCACCTTTTTAAAATGTAAATTTTAATTGACTGAGTGAGTGATTTGCTGACTTTTAATTAATATTACAAAATAAATTAGAGGGAGATCAAGTTGAACAAACAAATATTTATTGGATATTAGATTCCTAGATTCCTCACTCTGTCCTGCTTGGTCACTGTCATTGTGACAAACTCACAACTTTACTTACTTTTTGTTTCGAGTGCCCTTATATATATATATATATATATATATATATATATATATATATATATATATATATATATATACAGTGTGCGTAAACCTCGTGCATAATTCCGTGTGTTGAATTCTGTGTCCTGAATTCCGTGTGTTGCGACAATTTGCAAATGAATCATTTAGCTTGCTTATTTATGCATTTAATTTAGCTTAGTGAATAGAGCTACCGCTGGTTCGTTTTGGCACGCTCAGTGTGGCTTCCCCCTGCCACGCAGTAATTATGGTCCTTTACCGCCCTTAGTGAATGAGTCCCTAAGGATTTAAACTCTGGCGGATCTTATCAAGACTTTCAGTTTTACTTTCATTGTATTTTTAAAGAGAGAAGCACCAGCAGCAGGCCAGGGAAGGGGAAGGAGTAGGGAGCTCCATGGAATAGGTTGGCTTGCCTGCTCTAAATAGTTGAAACAGGGAGGGTGTTGCATCTCTTTATATTTTTGATGTAGTAATATAGTAAGTGAATCAGTAAGTCTACCCTGGGGAATAACCCCAGCAGGATTAGAATTAAAGAGCCATGACATTAGGGTGTGTCACAGTTTAGATCACTGAATTTTAACAAGGGAATTTTTATTTCACTTAAATACACTGAAGAATCATTTCTTCTATGTACAGTGTGTATTTCCTCAGTTATGACTGATAGATAGTGTTTTATCAGGATTGCTATAAACCAGTCCAGTATCTCACAGTGCATTCCTTCTGCTTTATGTGTGTGTGTGTGTGTGTGTGTGTGTGCATATGTGTGTGTGTCCACTTCTGTTGCATCAGATTGGATTGGATTGTGTTTATGATTTGTGCAAATCTACCAAATGCCCAGTGCATGCTTTGCATGGCTGTCTGGTACACTAAGCATGTTCACACAATGAAAAACAACCCTTGCTGTTTGCCCATGTCACCGTTGCTATGCAATTCAAAAATTATTAAATGTTTCCACTGTTGGCAGCACCATCATGGACAAGACTGGACTCCTATCCCATCATTCTTTTGCCAGTGAAAATCCATTCTCACCATCTCTGTTAGCAGCTACTGAATTACAAGAATGCGAAGCACAAGTGGAATTCCCCCTTCTACTCACTGCCCCAAATCCTGCTGTAGCAAGCGAGATTGACAAATGTCTGTTAGTGCCACTGCTGGAGGACTCTGATGAGAAGAAACCTGTAGATATGAGAGATATGGAAAATAGTGGCACACAAAACACAGTGAGTGAAGCCGTTAACAATGAAAAATACACTTTCTCCAGCTTCAGAGAATATTTAAATGGGGAGGAAAGCATGCCGGTTGAAAAAGAGATAAACAGAGAAGAGTCTGCAAATGGAATAACAGGGTCTGGCCTGATCGACAGTGGGTTGGCTGAAGTAAACTCCCTAGCTGCAGAATCATTTGGTTGCTGTGGACAGCTGAGCAGACAAGGAGAGCCAAACATCTGCTCGTCCCTCCAGAGTGTGGAGTGTGGAGATCATCTTATGGCCCCAGAGATGCTGCTTGGCCCGGAGCTGGCAATACTGGGACACAGGGAACAGGGATCAATGCACAAAGGCACAGATGGCTCAGTCATCCTAATAGTGGGAGATGAAACCCGAAACTCAAATTATCTTGCCACAGGGGACTCAGAAAATAACCAATATGTATCAGTTGCATCTGCCAAGGTCCTGGTCAATGAGTCTCAGGTCAGAGATCATCTTAGTAATGTGGCAGTTACTGGTGACAAACTGAAAAGTGATTTGCCCAAATCAAACTTGTTGGAAGAGGTGGCAGAAGACAAGGTTTCTACTATTTTGTTGTCAGTGGCAACTCCTGAAATGGCAGAGACAGTGAAGGACGGTGAATCTTTATTAGTCTTATCTTGGGAAAGCGAAAAACAGGATTCTGCTGAAACTAAAACAGAAGAAAAAACAAGTGAAGATACCACGCACAGCGCTGGAGAAATGGAGAAAGCTATAACACCTTTAGAACTCAGGTCAAGCTCTGAACTTTCTGCACAGGGACAACTTGGCATTTTTGAGAGTGAATTGCCAGAAACTATTAATACAGATGATAAAACCAGCTTACAGAAGGATATCTTTCCGGAAAATGCTTCATGCCAAGAGAAAGTAGACTACATGTCAAGCAGCTTGAAATCTCATAAAGAAGGATATGTATCTAAAGAACTTGTGCAGCCCTTAAGCAATCATATTAAACATCCAGAAGTCAGCAAAAATGAAAAGCAGCGAGAAAGTGATGCAGGCAGTGTTGTGCACCAGGAAGAGGAGACAGAACTGACAAGTGGAGACCATGAGAAGGCACTTAGAGAAAACAAAGAACATTCAGTAGACTTCACTCATGAAAGTGATAATGTCAGCCCTCGGGGTAATACTGACCTCCGGGATGACCCCAGCAAAGACTGTCATACAGTTTTAAACATTTCCTCTAAAGGAAGGGCAAGTTTCCAACATAGTGCTGACAATTTGAGCCTACAGAGCACAGCCAAACTTGGAGTAAGCTCACAGCTCCTTAATGATTCTGCACAACCTCTTGGGAGCTACCCTGAAATCAGCTCTGATCCTGAAAAAAAAGAAATATCTCAAAGTAACAAAGAAAAAACTAAACCATTAGATAGAGAAACAACAGTAGAACAGCTAGCATCAAGTCTGGGGCTACAAGAGGATATTTTATGCTCACTGGGCCCTGATAGTGCTATACATGTGGAAAGTAATCTAAGTAAGAATGGCAGTGATACAGAAACTGTTTGTAAAAGCAGCAAAAATAAGCCTACAGAGACCAGTGTAAACAGCAATAACTTAGGAAATGCTGCATGTGTAGAGGTTTTGGAAAGCACACCCCTTCTTCAATACCAAGCTTGGCAACAAGAAAATAGTTTCCCTAAAACTGAAATTGAGCCTCAAGAAGAACCCTCTTGTAAATCGGATACAGAGAAGGAAGACAGAACAGTTTCATGTGAAAGTGAATTGTCTTCCCTGTCGTATTTTGGATTAGCTTGCACTTCTGATCCATTGGACGACCCTGGCAAGGAAGGTTATAGAGTTTTAAACATTTTCTCTGAAGGAAGGGCACAGGACAGTGGTGATGGTTCACAGAGCACAACCGAGCCGGTACACTTTAATCTGTTAGAGTTAAGTTATGGCAACAAGGGAACCTGCTACCCTGAGGAAAACGCACACCAGGACCTGGTAAATCAAACTGAGCCCAATGCAGTGACAGAGAATGTGGAATGTCAGCTGGCTGCAGAATTTCCTTGCACAGCTGCTGTAGGAAGTGAGGCTTCAGACCTTCAGAGCAACATTCCAATATGTCAAAACCTACGTGAAAATGCTGCTCTAAATTCACAGGACAGAGTTTTGGGAAACATTTCAGTTTCAGAAACAGTGGAATGTGAGCACATTTCAGAAAGAAACATGCAAGGACTTGCGTCCTACTGGGGCAGTATAACCCTGCAGCTAGAGTCAGGCCAAGTGGAAACGGGAGAGTCACAGCAACAGGGAGATAACACCCAAGCCAAATATATGAAGCCAGATTCTGTGAGTGTTGCAGCTGTTGCTGTGCTTCCTTTGGTGACTGCCCTTGTAATAAAGGAGCAGTGTGGTCTAATTACTGACAATGAGCCTGAGTGTACCAACAACAAGGACTTAAAAAGTACTGTTGAGGGAAGCTTGCAGAGTAGCATTACAGAGAGTGCAAAGAGCCCTGTTATCTTCCATAGTTCATTGACGTCACCTTGTCTTGCAGATTCTGCACAGAATCCAATATATCCAGATAGGGAAACTAACAACAACAATCCAGAATTACATACAATCGAAAATGATGTGTCTGAATCAATTGCAATAAAAGGAAACAATTTAGAAATGTGTGAAAGTAATGATCAAGAATCATATGAAAAAGATACAAGAGAAGAGAAATATAATGAACTTCCTAAGAACAGTGACTTGCTTTTAGCAGTCCAAAAGGATGCTTTATCCCTGGAAGAGCTCAAACAAATGGTTTTGGACAAAGACTTGTGTGAAGTTATTCAGAACAGTCAAGGGCGTAGTATAACAGGGAGTGTTGCATTTCCAAATCCAGATGTCACCACAAATCAACCAATGCTTTCATCTGAGAGTTTGTTACAAATGAAAAGCAACTGTTTGACTGCAGGAGTGCATGCAGATGAGGTTGCAGAAAACGTATGCAGGGACTATCAAAAAATAGAACTAACACAGAACAATGAACTGCAGGACAGTTTGACAGCAGTTTGCAACAATGCAGTTGAACAGAATGAAAGAACAATAAAGATCTGTGGAGGTGATTTAAATGAAACACAGTGCACGATTGCACATGCAGCCACACAGGAACACATTGAACTAATGACAAGGAATTTATTAGGATTGAATCGTGATAATGGGCATCATGAAACCGAGGAAAATGTGCATGAACTCACGTCAAGCAGCACTGAAACAGAACTAACAGCTCCATATTTAAGTGCTGCTCAGCCTCCTAAATTGTCCATAGATGACAAACAATTGAGTGAAACCATTGACAGTATTAGAGACACTTTCAGGATTGAATTACCACAACAGCATCTTAATGATAAATCACAGCATAATGATACAGAGAGGGCATTGTCTCCAGACGCTGCTTCCAGATCACAAAGCATGCCTTACCCTATGATTTCTAACAAGCCATTAGAGTTTGCAAGCCACACAGACAGCCACACTTTGTCAGCTTGTGAAGATTATACAATTGTGTCAGAAACCAGAAAAGATCATATAATAGGAACCACATCCTGTATAATTCTACCAGATAATACATCCGGTGTTAAAAGCCTGTTGCAACTGAGCTCCACGTTAGACCTTTTGTCTGACTGCAACACAAAACATCCTGACAGTAAAGACATGCCAGGGACTGTCTATGAAGCTACAACGCCTGTATGCAAAGATAGCTCTGGAAACACTGACAGCTCACAGGGAAACCCACCGGAAGCTGGACTATGTCCGGTGATATCAGCTGGAGTCCCCAAACTGGAAAAGAATGCATTACACAGCAAAAGCTTGCATCAAGAAGAGAAATGTGAAAGGATTTCAGTAATAGAAGAAAAACAGATTCAGAGTGCAAGTGAATTATTCACAGTGTCTCCTGCCCTTGCTCCAGATGTTCTTTCTGACACACTGCAGAGTATTACACGTCTTTGCAACCTCACAGCTATACGCACCACTGATGAATCAATTAAACCTTTTGAAGTCAGCAACGAAGAAAATAAATCTATATATAGTGAAAAAACACCAAAACAGTTAGCATCAAGTGTGGGGCTACAAGAGGATCATTTATATTCACTGGACCCTGATACAACTATACATGTAGAAAATAATCTAAGTGAGAAATGCAATGATACTGAAACTGTTTGTAGAAACAGCAAAAATGAAACCAGAGCAAACAGCAATAACTTAGGAAGTACTGCATGTGTGGAAGTTTTGGAGAGTGCATCACCTCTACAAAACCAAGCTCTGCAACAAGAAAAAAGTTTTCCTAATACTGAAACTGAGCCTCAAAAAGCACTCTCTTGTAAATCGGATATAGAAAACAAAGACAGACCAGTTCCAAGTGAAAGTGAATTCACTTCCCTGTCGGATCTTGGATTAGCTTGCCCTGACCTTTGTGAGAGGGCAGTGCCAGGAGACAGGTCAGGGTTTAGCAAGCCGGGACACATCTGTGCAAACGAAAAACCGCTCGCTGTATGTGCAGATATTGCCCACAAAGGAGACTGTGTTTTGGAATCTAAACCCTACTTTGTGTCGAGAGAGACTATTTCAGATTCTCAACTTCTTGCTGAAACCTCTGAACGGCAGGAGAATCCATTGGAATTAAGTTATGATACAAAGGACAAGGAAAGCAAAAAAGCATGTGAACCAAGCAAGTTAGAGAACATTTGTGCAGAAAGCTTGAGCCAGATAAAGTGGGGTGTTTCACCTCCAGAGATATCAGGGGATTTGCAAGCCGTACAAGATTCATCTGAGGCATTTCAACAGCAAGAGAATTTACTGGAGCTCAGATATGACGATCTGGGGAGGAACACTTGGTCAGGGGAAGCTAATGAACCAATGAGTTCCAGTCCTCATACTGACAGTATGAACTTGGGAACCCCACAAATGCAATATGGTCTTCAAAATGCAGAAGACAAGGAAACCCTTAGTCTGAGTTATAGCTATGAAAAGCAGCATGATTCAAGCAGTGTACCTGCAAGCAGTGCTCACCCCTGCCCTGCCCCATTGTGTGATAATGAGGAACCCAGTCCACTGGCAGAAGCAATAAAACATGTTTCTGTCTTAGATGAGCCATATCACTTAACAGATTTAATGGTACCTAGTGGACTAGAGCTGGTTTGTTCAAAGGGAATTGAATTAAATGACTGTGGAGAAAATGAGAATAACCTTGCTTCAGAACTCCACACCCCTGAGTCAGTTATGCTAGGCCCAGGGAGTTGTGATGTACCCAATACAGAGGAATATTTAGTGTCAACCACTGATATCAAACAGCCTGACAGCAGTGCAACTGAACAGGTGACTGATAGGCCTGACAATACTGGCGACTTACAGGGGGGAACTTTGGAAGTGACAGGGGGCCCGATAAAACAAACAGAAGATGCTGAGAATTTGAAGCCTTACATAAACCATGTAGGTTCTCAACATGAAAATAGCAAAGTGGATGTAAGCAATTACAGTTATGCTGCAAAAGCATGGAAAAACAAACCAGATGTGGAAGAAAGGCTGCAACTAATTTCAAAAGCAAACAAATTAGTTTCTTTTTCTGAACCTCTTGATGCAAGCTCTGCACTAAGGCGGGATGAGAAACAACCTGGGGAGCCGGAGTGTTTGCAAGGAAATGAGCACTTAGCACAGGCCTGTGAAGAAGGACATGGCGAGTTGGGAGAAAGCATATTACCAAACAGTGAAAACAGAGGAGGCTTGGAGTTGGGAGACAGTTTGAATTCACAGCCTGTTACAGTTCAGCGTATGCCTCAGTTGAGCCTCTCAGAGTTCAGCTGTGATACCGCAGTTGGTTTTGAAACTGTTAAAAACAATAGCATATTGCCTGAATCATCACAGATGGTACCTTGTCTTCTAGAAAAAGAGACCATCTCATCTTATAACAGTGAGCAAGATGCGCCAATCATGGAGATGACAGATGTATTGAAAATAGTTAATGATTCCATAGAGTTACAAGATCAAACACAGGCCAGAGAAAATATCAATCTGTGTCATGACAGCCAAAAAGTGACTGCAACTAAATCAGAATCAAATGTTGAAAAAGATGTTTACAGTCAAATTGACAGAGGCTTTAAACTTGACCCGGCGATGCTTACTCCAGCATCAAGCATGAATGTATCTTCTGACATCAGTGAAGAACAACAAAGCACAACTACAGAAAATGTGCCTAACCTACAGACAAATATACCTGAAACCATAGCAAATTCCATAACAAAGGATGTGGTACCAAGTGAAGCAGCTGATCCACAGGAAACTGTACTGGGTCTTATCATTAGCAAGCAGGAGGAACTGATCCTGGAACGTGACAGTACTTGTGAAGGAGATCTAATCGTTAGCAAGCAGGAGGAACTGATCCTGGAACATGAGACTGCATGTGAAGGAGATCTAATCATTAGCAAGCAGGAGGAACAGATCCTGGAACATGAGACTGCATGTGAAGGAGATCTTATCATTAGTAAGCAGGAGGAACTGATCCTGGAACATGAGACTGCATGTGAAGGAGATCTTATCATTAGCAAGCAGGAGGAACTGATCCTGGAACATGAGACTGCATGTGAAGGAGATCTTATCATTAGCAAGGAAGAAGAACTGATCCTGGAACATGAAACTACATGTGAAGGAGCTCTAATCATTAACAAGCAGGAGGAACTGATTCTGGAACATGAAACTATGTGTGAAGGAGATCTTATCATTAGCAAGCAGGAGGAACTGATTCTGGAACATGAAACTACGTGTGAAGGAGCTCTAATCATTAGCAAGCAGGAGGAACTGATTCTGGAACATGAGACTGCATGTGAAGGAGATCTAATCATTAGCAAGCAGGAGGAACTGATTCTGGAACATGAAACTACGTGTGAAGGAGATCTTATCATTAGCAAGGAAGAAGAACTGATCCTGGAACATGAAACTACATGTGAAGGAGCTCTAATCATTAGCAAGCAGGAGGAACTGATCCTGGAACATGAGACTGCATGTGAAGGAGATCTTATCATTAGGAAGCAGGAGGAACTGATCCTAAAACATGAGACTGCATGTGAAGGAGATCTTATCATTAGCAAGCAGGAGGAACATGAGACTGCATGTGAAGGAGCTCTAATCATTAGCAAGCAGGAGGAACTGATTCTGGAACATGAGACTGCATGTGAAGGAGCTGTAATCATTAGCAAGCAGGAGGAACTGATTCTGGAACATGAGACTGCATGTGAAGGAGATCTTATCATTAGCAAGCAGGAGGAACATGAGACTGCATGTGAAGGAGATCTTATCATTAGCAAGCAGGAGGAACTGATCCTGGAACATGAGACTGCATGTGAAGGAGATCTTATCATTAGCAAGGAAGAAGAACTGATCCTGGAACATGAAACTACATGTGAAGGAGCTCTAATCATTAGCAAGCAGGAGGAACTGATCCTGGAACATGAGACTGCATGTGAAGGAGATCTTATCATTAGGAAGCAGGAGGAACTGATCCTAAAACATGAGACTGCATGTGAAAGAAATCTTATCATTAGCAAGCAGGAGGAACATGAGACTGCATGTGAAGGAGATCTAATCATTAGCAAGCAGGAGGAACTGATTCTGGAACATGAGACTGCATGTGAAGGAGATCTTATCATTAGGAAGCAGGAGGAACTGATCCTAAAACATGAGACTGCATGTGAAAGAAATCTTATCATTAGCAAGCAGGAGGAATTGATCCTGGAGCATGAGACTGCATGTAAAGGAAATCTGGAAAGCATTCCAAAGAGTCCTGCTTTTCCAAACAAGGCTGACACAATGGAGGCAAATGAGGCACAGTGCAAAGCCAAGCTTCCTCCAATCCCGCCAGCCGCTGAGGTCTGCTTCAGTGCTGAGAGTGAGTCATCCGCTCTTGGATTGCTAGAGAGCAGGAAAGGGCAAGAAGCAGACGCAGAGGCCAGTGACTCTCACAAAGGAATGGAGAGGGAACAGAACTGTATTGAGTATTTTTCTGGCTCTGACACTGATGTTTCCATTCTTCCCCCTCCTATTACATCCCCATACGAAAATGCAAACCTCCTACTAGCTGTAGTCAAAAATAGCGACAAAGTGCACTTGCATACCACCGCTGTAGCTGAGGACACAGAGGCCTCTCCCCTCACCCACACTCCCCGCCTCGAAGGCCCTGTCACTCAAGACAAAGTCAAGGCAGAAAGGTACCCATTTTACTGTTAGCTTTGATGACATTTCAGTGTGAACTTAGTGTTGTATTTCAGACCATATGGCTTGGATTACAATGGAGTCATCTTGTATAAGAGTAAAACCAAACCTTTCAATAGGGAAGACATAGCATGTAGTTCCTATTCTGTACTTTGTTATAAAATGTTAAATTATATCTTCAAGGAGAATTTAAGGTATTGATAAAAAATCAATGGCTGTGTCTTTAAAGCTTCTGTGATAATTGCTCCTGTAAGTTAACTTTTTAAAATGTATTAGTTTTTTTTTTTCATTAAAGTTTGATGAAACTTTTCAAGAACTAGACGATACTGTTTTGTCATGTATTTACTGCAGAGTTATACAATCTATTTATACATATAAAGTCCAGGTTATGCTTTTTTTATTTTTTAGGGAAAAAAATATGTGCAATTTTCTTTATGGAAAATGTAAAAATTCCCACACGTAAAATTAAAAAAAATATTGTGTGTGTGATGTTTTTTACGGGTTGCCCTCACTTGTTTGTCCCTCCTATCCCCATTGCTCTGGCCCCTGCTCCCTTTCCATCCAGCCCTGCTCTCAAGTCTGTTCAAGGTGGAACTCCTGAGGACCCACGTGAAGGCATCAGGTAATCAGAAATGCATGCTCTGCACTCAAATACAGCAAGCATGTAATGTCATTGATTTAAAAAAGTGTCTACTATGTGCAGAAGTGCATCAGAAGAATATTTTAAACAATTAAACATTTCATTTAAAATTTACGTTTCAGATAATGGTTTTCATAGTTCGTTTTAGTATTTGTTTTGTAGTTTATGTGGATGAATTACAGTTACAGATTAATTGTAAAAGAGTGTTTTAAATGATATTACATGTTTAAATAGTATACTTCAAAATATATTTCCCAACATTTGTAATATTGAAAAATAAGTTTTATGTTTAAAAAATATATTTCAAAAATACATTGTAATAAGGGAAATTGGTACAATGTGGTTCCTGGTTTGCCAGGAAAGTATTTGTACTGTAACTCAAACTACACCAGGATAACAAAGGGTTAACAAAAACAGTCTGCAACACATTGAGCTGCACTGTTTTCCTGCTTCTCTTCTATGTGGGAGGGACAGCGTCATGTATATAGCCCATATTTGTCAACAAGGAAGGGCTGTGGCATTTTCAGTCAAGTACTTGCGACTGTCAATGGAAATAATTAGAAGGCTGTATCAGTGACCTAAACCTCTGGTCCTGGTGTTCCAGAGTGTTTGGGGCTGAGGCTACGTTGGTGTGTCTGTACTGGCACAGTGTGGACTCCCTCTGGCTGCCCCCCACTTGATTACATGCCTTCAGTGCACTTGCTGTGTGTCTGTCAAAAGCACTGCCCTATCGTGCTCTCTGAACCTCAGGGGAGGAGCCTCTGACAGGCAGGCAGGCAGGCAGAGCTTCCCAGCGTCTTTCCTTTTGTGTGCTTCTAACTTCCAAACAGGGCTTTTCCATTCAAAACTTGAGGCGCTTTACAACTCCAGAGGGTTAGCTCACTGCCCGACTTCTTCAGAGTGTTTTTGAAGTGTCCTGAGGATTAAAACCATCATTACAAAACTTGTTGCACTACTCTGCTGAACTGGTATGCAAAGTTTGGAATGTTTTCGAAGTTCTTGCATTGGATTTAGTTTCATGCTGGTTTTTTTTCCTGGCCGGATTTAAGGAATTTAGGGGTAAAACATCCCACTTTTGGATAGGTAAGTGTGAAACTTATGTAACCAAAGCAGCTGGTGGTATTTTTTATAACATAACTTTAAAGGGGGCTGTTCAGGAGTTTGTACCATTCTTTTCAATGTTTACAGGCTTAAAACTGCTTGCCTTCTGGCTAATTTGTCAGACTACTGCAAGAGAGTTTTAAAAACAGTCTGATGCCACTTTAAGAGTTTGTAAGCAGGTCTGGTGCTTCTTGTTTCACTCTTGTGTTGCTATGGTGAGAATTATTCTGTTTAAATCACCACTAATTGAGTGCCACGACTACTCATTTCATGAGTTTTTATGGAACATTTGCAGTGGTTGTCTACATCATTAGCAATGGTAGCAAGACATGGAAACTGTACTGAAACATGTCAGTTCAGAGAGACTTATTCCAGTCTGATTATAAACAGGGAGGTCACAAAACTTCAGCAGGCAGATTATGGAAATGTAATTTACAGCAACACATGTGGTCAGTCTTTGGTATTTCACCAGAAGAAAATGTAATCAATTTAATTTAAAAGGGACATATGGGTCCCACAAAAAAAGGAAAACGTTCTTATTTTTGCAGTGAGGTGCACAAAACAGGGTTTACAATAGACAGGTAGGATGTGGTCAATCAAATTGTCAGTCTCCTTGTGATACTTGAGTCACTTTTAAATCTATTTAAAAAAAGTTTGAACAACCACTGAATTCTTTGTGTACCTTAAAGGGTTAAGTTTTGTATGGTACAGCCATAACAGGGTTTACAACCACCTACTGCTGCAAGTAAAAGCAGGTATATTCCTGTTTGAAATTACACAATAGCAAGTTGCATTCCAGGGTTTGTGACATGACAGCTAAAACGACATGAGAACAAACTAAACATACTGGACTGCTAACACGTCTTGCTTTCTGATAAAGATATAGAATGTGCAGAAAGTTAAACTAGGGACAAATGTAAAAATGTAAAGAGGAATTATTTTTTAAAGCAAAAGTGAACATGCTTGTTATATACTGTAGCAGAACAACAGTGGAATACTGGTGCGAAAATAAGTTTATCAGTGAAATATGTTGTCTCGTGTTTTTTTCTAAGAATTTTAGGTTTCTCCGAAACTAGAAATACAGTACAAAGCCACATAATAAATACTCTGTATAATGGCATGTGTTTTCATGGTCAATGACATTAAGCTAATACATACAGCATATTTATATTTGTTTTTGAGAGGGTTTTGGTCTGACTGGCTACACCACCACTAATCTTCACTGTGTGGTTAAACTAGTGAAGTTGAAGTATAAAGTAGTCCAACATTTCTAAAACTGAAAAAACAATCAAAAAAAAAAAAAAAAAAAAACAGGAGTTTACTGGTTTTTGTAGTGATGAGCTATCTGTAATATTAGTGCCTTGATGGAGGTCGAAGTTTAGGGCTGTTGAAGCGTTTATACATTAACCCATTAAGTGCCATTGTCCTGATTTGAGAAGAGACTACTTTGTAATGTTTTGGAGCATTTTTAAGTGACATCTACCTGTTATTTAAATGCTCTAATTATATTGTTATTATAACTTACTCTAATTTTGTTAATTGCAAATGTTAAGTCTAAATGTAATTGGTCAAATTACATAAATACAGCTTGTGTTCTGATTTTTTCAAAGAAGATACTTAATGGGTTAGGCTTTTAGTAAAGTGTTATGACATGTTAGATACTGTACCAATAGCTAAATTACATTTCTCCCAAAAAAATTATTTATATACGGACCTTCATTTTTTATGGCTACAAATAATGTCATGTTATATTCTACATTTTCTACATAATCGAGCAATTTCTTATTTGTATTATTTCTATACTCTAACCATAATTCCAGTATGCAGTGAGCCAGCATGTAACACTACATTAACATGTTTAAGAAAAACATTAAACTCTCCTCACAGCTGTAAGGAGATACTGTTTCACTCAGAAACACTGATCATTTTCTTCAGTTACATGCTAGCATAGTGTGTCAACGCTAATGTGATTTAAAGGCAGCTTTGAAATTCAATGTATTAAATTACTTCTAATAATACTATGTAACACAATTTTTGTTCCTGGGTAGTAAGCGTTATTTCCTAATTGCTTATGCCTCAAAAGTATAGAAAATGGCTATTATTCCCCACAAACTTTGCTTTTGTGACCAGGACAGTGATATTTCAAAATAGCACTATTTCCAGTGGGAAAACGGG